>NC_050532.1:2954297-2967708 GCF_002922805.2 Oryzias melastigma | reverse complement strand
TGAGGTCAGCAGATCCCCACCTGCACCGAAAACGGTGCCTGCAGAAAACTGCTTTCCCCTCCTGAGGCGCCGGATGGTTTGCCAGAAAACCACCGAAACACAAGTCAGTTTATTTGTGATGCTCCATCTCAGGAGAGACACCAGAATAACAGGAAAAATAAAACATTAATATGGATTACCAATTTATTATGTTCCAGGGTGGTGGCCCATTATATTCAGCCCTAGGGCCGTAGTTTGCCCAGTAACCAATTAAGGATGTTTTTGGACACAAATTTGCAATTTCACTGTTTCCATTAAATCCTAATTAAGCAAAGAAACACAAACCAACTCACACGATAAGTAATTCAAAAACACGAGGACAGATGTGAACAGCACTTTGATTTACAGCAGATATGTTCACATTTCTGCACGAGCGCTCATCATCATCTATCAAAGGAGACGTCGGCGTCTTTTTCAGGTCATGGAGCGGAAAGCTACATAGGAGCGGCTAGGATGAAGGGACTCCAGGAAATTGTGGTTGGTGATTTACAGAGAATCCAACAGTTCAACATGACACACTCAAATTTTGATGAGCTCTGTGATGCTGAGGGACCTCTTGTGGCGGCGTGTTAGTCATATGACTCGTATAATAAAAAAAAAAAAAGCAGTTTTGCAAAATATATCAATTTCACCTAAAAAAACATCGTTTGTGGACTCTGGAAAAACAAGTTTTTTTTTTTTTTTTCGATCAATGATCAAGTTATTTCAAATCCATCGTGTTTCCTTTAAGTGAATTTATTATTGCAAATCCAATTTGTGCAATTTCATAGTCAGTGGAAACACAGCTACTGACCAATAGACTTATCTCTGACTCTTTTGTCTCACTGAATGAACCTCAGATCGGTGCCTTTTATATATGACATAAGGTAAAAATGGACCATTCGTTGAAGGCGTGCCACACAATCCAGTGTGTAAAATAACACCACGCGCGTCCAATACTGACGTTTAGCGTTCAAGGAACTCAATGTAAGATGAATTAGTGTTCTTGAATGATTAACCTCAAATAAACAACAATGTGTTTCAATATCAAAAATAAGTTTTGAAATAATTCATTCTTAGATGGCTTCTTTATACTCCATATTGAACAATATTAATCAAAGAAACAACTCTATTTATCACTATAAAAAGACTTGACAAAAAAGCGGGCTGCATAGTTTCCTGTGCACCTAGCATTTATCACCTTGTAAATGTTAATGGACTTTGATTATATGACTGGGCCGCAGATGTAAGGGGTGATATTCTTGTCCGTCTGCGTGACAGAGTGACAGCTGGATTTTTGAAAGACGCCAATTTCTGAGAATCCTCCCAGTGTGTGGGAGAAAAATAATGAGCAGCTGAGGAGGAGCAGGAGACGAGGAAGATAAATAAATATCACCTGCCTGAAGGACAGACGGGAAGAATAGATCCTATCTGACCTCTAAAGGCTGCTGCCAATCAAGTCATTATCAGAAATAACTTGTATAACTGAAGTTATAAGGAGCTTTAAAGCCTTTTTTTTAAATCTATTTACACCAATGTTAACTCATTTTAATAAACAACTAGTTGATAATAAAGATCTGATAGAATATGAAGATATGTAAGGTAAACATCTTTTTATCTGTTTGCATTGTTTGTATCGGCTTTTTTGGAAGACATTATTAATTTTTCATTACAGCCAATAAAAATCCATCAAAACTGACCTCATCTCCAGCGGCTTGAATGTTAGAAAAACATGTTTTTGTTTTGCATCAAGCTATTAAAAATACATAAGAAGGGCTGACGTTTGAAGTCGATTGTAATTCCAGCTGTAAATGCAGCCGGGCTTCACACTGATGCAGTGGTTTGTGGAAAAACAAGAATTTTCCTGGTTCTGACTAAAGAGTTTGGACAGATCAGACACGTGGAACATGTCGTGCACTCTTATGCCTTTAAGCCTTTTACCTGCGGCACTCCAGCGATGTAGGAACAGCAATTAGGTGCACAATTACAATCATTGTGGCTGTTAAAGCCATTATACCTGTTTCATGTAGGCATAACACATCGTCTCGGCGACACGTTTTCCCTCGTCATAGCAGGCGCGGGGGCCGATCGGGTTCACGTGCCCCCAGTAGTCTTCACTTTGGGGGTGCACCTCCGGATCTGAAATCAAAACAACAATTTTCAGCTGCTTTTCTACAAAAAAACTGTCAATTTTTTTGCAGTTTTTTTCAAAACGCTCATTAAAACAGCTTTTCAAAATAAAGCAGCTATAATAAGGATAATTAAAGTGCTGCTGAAAAAAGGATGAAGCAATCAACGCTTTGCCATCCAAGTGTGACATAATGATGATGGGGGAAAAATGACCAGATGTGGCCGACAGTTGTTCTGTAAGTCTGACTCACTGTCCATGATGACCTTGACATTTAAATAGGAAATATAAAAATAATGCCCCTTAATAACACAAGCATGAATACATTACAGTTTGGAGCATTAACCATCTTGTTGACATTTAGATATTACGCATCAGGGTTGAAAAAATAAACTAAAGCTCCACAATATCGTGAAAACAAGCGCAATAACTAACATTTAACTCCATCATTTCAATATGATTCAATTAAATATTTAAAATACTGCATTCATTAAACCCTGACATTTTTTCTAAACGTTTAAAGACCCACTCCAATGAAAATGAGGTTATTGTGGTATTTTTCTGATGATGGAGGACATATGCAAGGAAAATTAACCCCTTAATGCCTGTTGTCTCAAATATGCGAGAACCCACATTAGCTATGAAATTATCATAATTTAGCATTTACTTAAAAGCAAAAACACAAGTGAATATCTTTTTTTTCATAGCTGGGAATAAATTCAGGAGTTATGGGGTTAAGCTAAAATTGCATTTTGGAAAGTTTGTACATTCAAGCAGACGAAAAAATTACATTTGAAAAAGTGAGGAAGGGAAAGGGGGCGGGGTTGCTCTGCCCACAATTGAGGGGAAAATTTCTAATGAACTACTGTCACGCTGCAGAAACGATGTCCCAGAAATTAACTAATAGCTTTTTAAAACAGCAGTTTTTTGTCTGCTCCTATTCATTTGATTTGATCAAATAAATGCTCAAAGATGCGGTTTAATTTACTTTACATATGTCCTCCATGATCAGAAGAACACCAAAAGAACATTAAAAATCACAATTTTCCCTGAAACAGAAAAAAGTCAATAAAATGTTGCTTTTAAAACTCAATGACAAGATTGGAAAATGAACAAACAAGTGTACACTTTTTCCATTCTTAAAAACATGAGAGTGTAAGTTATATGCTAAGGTGAGCTAACGTGTTAGCACTAAACATCTAGAGCAGTCTAGACCAGTAGAAAGTGTCTTTGTGAGAACAGGCTGGACCAGGTGTGATGTGCTGCAACAATAACAGGAAAAGTGTTTGAGAAAGTTGTGAAGCCAGAGATGTTTTACTTTAGAGACAGTGACACCAAGAAAAGAGGAAGTTAAACCAGAGGATGGTTCAAAAAGTTGGAAAACTCTAGAACTTCAGATAAGATGGATGTTTTGGATAGGGCTGTCACTTTATTAACTGTATTGCTTAATATGTATTGCTGCGAACCGCTAACATGCATGCTGGAGGTCCCGGTTCAATGGAGCCAACAGAACAACATCATCTGCAAAGAGCAGAGATGAAATCCTGTGGTCTCTAAACCAGACCCCCTCCAGCCCCTGACTGCACCTGGAAATTCTGTCCATAAAGACAATGAACAGAACCGATGATAGAGGGCAACCCTGCCGGAGTCCAACATGCATCGAGAAAAGGTCTGACTTACTGCTGGCTATGAGAACCAAGCTCCTGCTCCGGTCATACAGAGACCGGACAGCACTCAGTAAGGCTCCCCGGACCCCATACTCCCAGAGCACCCTCCACAGGACACCACGAGAGATGAAGTCAAACGTCTTCTCCAAATCCACAAAACTCTTATGGACTGGATTAGCGAACTCCCATGAACCCTCCAGCACCCTGGAGAGGGTGTAGAGCTGGTCCACTGTTCCGGGACAAGGGCAGAACCCACCGCACTGTTGTTCTTGGATCTGAGGTTTGACTATCAGCTGAACTTTCCTCTCCAGAACTCTGACATAGACTTTCCCGGGGAGGGTGAGGAGTGTGATTCCCCGGTAGTTGGAACACAACCTCCGGTCCCCCTTCTTGAAAAGGGGAACCACCACCCCAGTCTGCCAGTCCAGTGGTACGGGTCGCACCGCAGAGACGTGTCAACCAAGACACTCCCACAGCATCTAGAGACTTGAGGTATTCGGGGTGAACCTCGTCCAACCCAGGACCACAGAGAAGCTTTTTGACTAGCTCAGTGACTTCAGCTTGGGTTAACAGCAATCATTAGGTTAAAAAAATTGCGATAAATTTGATGAATTGATTATAATTCATAATTAATTAATCGCACAAAAATGTATCGTATGACAGCACTATTTTTGGACATAAAGATAGTCTAAAATGGTAAGAACATGTTCAGAGGAGTAATGGTGGCTGTAATAGTAAGGAATGATAGAATACTAGAAAACCAATCACTGGCTTTATTGGTGTGGTCGAACTAGAGATGAAGACGGCTGCAGAAGAGACAGCAGCGGAAAGGAAAGGGTTAAATGGAAGCAGATGACTCATTATGGATAATCCTGGAGGCAGCAGCTGAGAGGAAAAAGGAGTCGACTCCGCTGGCCTCTATCTGAGAGGAGGCGACACTCACAAAAGAGGCAAAGCAGCGAGCTCCAATAATTATGTTGTTGCCGTTGACGAGCTTGTCAAGTCTCACAAATTGACTGAGGGACTCAGTATAACCTTCTCGCGTGGCACGCCACACATTAATGTTGCTCCGTGATGATAAGAGGAAGTGACAGCAGCGGAGGAATGACAGAACAGACAGCAGCATCTCCTGTGGGAACAGGTGACGAGCCGTTCCCACATCCTCACAGTAACACCAGGCTTTACGGGGATAATAAAGATCCAACATCAGGCTCTGCAGCTGGGATTAATGCGTGACAGCGCTCCAAGCATCAAGTAAATGATGATATGATATTATGACACTACTGAAAACCTCTGTAGGCAGTTATTTTAAAAAGTGCACATTTTAAATACTGTAGGGGCAGTGGTTTAAAGGGATTCCTTTGTTGAACCTTTTTTATGATTATAAAAAGGTTGGTGAAAAGTCAAACACTGTTTTTTTATCTACTTTTAGCTTTAATCACAGCATGCTCTTGTTATGGGAATTTTGATTATTATGATTTATATACACCTATTGTAATGTATTAATGTTAACATATTTATATTTCCATTATGAGCTGTAACATATGAAGCCCCTAGAGGGACATTGAAGTAAAAAAAAAGTAAAAAACAAAATAAAAAAAATCTAAAAATTGAAGTTAAAAAGATTCTGGTATAGTAATGACCATAGTAATGGGTGCACACCGGTTAGTAACCAGAAAAAAAACATTTTTTACAACAATTTTTAGAAAATAAATGTATTCAATTTTTCTAGAAAAAAAAATTTGTTCCAATTATTAGAACACATTTTTTTCAGTTTTTATCTGTGTACCAGTTAGTAACCAGAAAATATTTTTTACTTCAGTTAAAAAAAAAAATTATAGAATTTTTTACTTCCATTGTGTGAAAAAAAAAAACGTTTTTGCTTCAATTTAAAAAAAAAAAAAAGAAATGTTCAATTTTTAGAACAAATATTTTTTCAGGTACTATATGGTATATACCAGCTACTAACCCGATAAACTAAATTATTTTAACTTCAATTTTTCAGGAAAAAAAATACCTATTAAAAAAATATATTCTCTTTAATTTTTAGAACATTTTTCTCTATTTTTATCAGGTGTGAACCAGTTAGTAACCAGAAAAATGTTTTACTTTATTTAAAAAAAAAAAAAAAACTCAATTATTTGAAAAAAAAAAGATTTTTTTTGGCTACAATTTTTTGAACATTTTCTATCTGTTTTTATTTGATGTGCACTAGCTAGTAACTAGAAGAAAATTTTTACTTAAATTTTTCAGAAAAAAAAATTCAATTTATCGAAAAAAAAACAGTCTCTTGAAAGTCACTCATTAAACTCTTATTATTATCATATAATAATATGTTATAATTATAATGATTGTTTTTATTTTTTCCTTCCTAGGACTAATGGCGGACAGCGAGACATCAACCTAGGATACAGAAAAAAAGAAGAAGTGCTGATAGGCTCTGAATAATCTCATGAACCCAAACATGCAGTCATGATTACCGATGCTTTTGTAGAGCTCATAGAAATAAATAAACCTGATCTCTAAACATCATCTGTGTCTCCTTTTGTAAATGATCAATGTTTTCATGTAGCTATGAGGCTAAAAACTTTTAATGGTAGCTCCTCCCACACACATCTGAAATGTCGAGTTTATGAACACATTTTTTGATAAGCATTGAGCATCAAATTTGATGTGCGGCTGCAGCTTATACTCTGGAGAAACTTTTAGTCCAAAAAATACAGTAATTATTTTTATCCTTTTCACATTAATATTTTCATTATTTAACTTTAGTTTTTATAAATAAAAGGAAAGAAAAAACAAGTAAACAGATAAAGCACCTTTAATTCTGAAGGTTTTGAGGGAAAATAAAAATAGATGTCTGAGCTTTGAGGTTCTGATCCGGTTTCTTCCCTTTTATAATCTCTCCTGGTCCAGAAAGTCTTCCTTTAAAGGGGACGGATGTTGCTGCGGTGCAGACTCTCCCTGCTGTCAGCCACGTCAGGCTTCTTTCCTCACCTTTGCCTGCCTGTCATCTCTGTAGTTGTTCTCTCATCTCTCTGCCTCCTGTTTCTTTGTGATTCGCTAATGTGGACTGTAACTCCGCCCCCTCCTGCTGGTTACTGGGAACTGTGTGCAGATTGCATAGCTGACTAATCAGATGAAGTTTATCGTACATAAAAAAAAAAAAAAATCATGTGGAAGGATCAGTTTTGCCTTTTATAGAAAAAGAGGTAATGCAAGATACAGAAGATGGAAGATTTTCTTTTACACAGCTCAGAAAAATGGAGAAAAAGGAGTGCAAACAAAGTGATAAAGATGCTTTTGAGAAAGTGTTCAGGTGTTCATGCCATAAATAAATAAACATTGATTGGAAAACCTCTGACGTCACAAAAAACAAACAAACAAAAAAAAGGTCTGAAGGCCTGAACTAACCAGATCTAACAAAAATGTTCTGATCATTAACATTGTTAACATTGTTCTTCTTCTCCTGGAGGGGTTTCAGTTTGGCCATTAGGTGGCGATGGCACTATAGAAGTACACCTTATTCCAGAAGAAGACAACTGTATAAGGAAAAAATGTTTTTTTTCAGACCACAAATAGTTACTTTAAAAATATTTCCTCAAATGAGTTTAAAAAATGAATGCCTTTAAGTAAAGACAGATGTTCATTTAGTCAGGAATGTATTTTTTAGGTTGACTGAACTTCAGCATTAGCCGTCCCATGGGACATTCTTTTCAACGTTTGCATCAAGTTAGCGGACTTTAGCTTTATGTGCTAAATTGATTTGTATCTTTTGTGAATCGATTATTGATCTATTAAGCTTAAATCGATTCAAATCGATTAATAGATTTTTCAACCCAGCCCTAGTGAATTGAGAAGTGAAGACAAGCAGCTTTGTGCAGATATGGAACACTTTCCATGTGAGATGTTGCATGTCAGCACAAGACCAACATAAACAAGTTAAAATTCGAGCAGTCTTAGTACGTCAAAGAGCGTGTGTTACTTAGGTGTCGCTGGCAACATCTCCATTGACCCAACTTTAGTGCTAATAAGCATGAAGCATACTTGACTCAAGGACTGCACACTTGTCCTAAATACTGAATTCTCCTTCACGTTGAAGCTACCTTACCTCCATAGACCTCTGAGGTGGAAGCCAGCAGCAGTCTTGCTCCGACACGTTTAGCTAGGCCTGAAAGAAAAAAAGCAGAGTGAGACTCCTCCATGAAGGAGATGAAACTACAGTCAGCAATGGTGCCTTCTTCTGGAATCCTACACCTGTACACAATGAGACTTTCTGGGTTCTAGACCACTACATGCTGTCATACTTCTAAGTGAAAATGCATCCAAGACCTGAATTTTGACTCTATGTTGTGGCTTATTTTCTTATTTTTCCACTGACCGAGTCTGTAGATTATCTGATGTGAAAAATATTTCCTCTATTGAGATGCATATTTTACTAAACTTTAGCATTGTTATTTTTATGTATGCATAGAAATATGTAAAATGTTTGTTTTTGCTTTTCTATTTGTTAGCTCTGTGTGGATAAAAACACATCAAAGAAGGCTCAGTCTCCATTTGCTTCATCTCAGCGACACGATTTGATGCTTCTGCTACAAACATTGGCTTTCAGCAGGTGGTGATTATATTGATCAATTTAAAGGATTTCTGTGTACTTTAATATTCAGCTATCAGTCGATGTTAGACTGCACCAAAACTACAAGAAGGGCATGGCATTAGAAGCAGACAGTTACACTTTCAACTTTATCCAAACATCTGATTATGTAAAACCTGCATCACTGACTTCTGCTAAATTAAAATAAAAGTTCAGCTTCTTCAAAAAGGTTTAGTCATCAAGTTTTCTTCTAGATAAAAAAGAAGGTGTGCTCCTATGTATTTAGCAAAGATGAAACTGGGTTCCTGAAAAAAAAACGTTTTTTTTTCTTTTTTTAAGTTTAGAATTTCATCAAACATAAATCTTCTAGAACAAAGTTGAAATGGAGCAATGTTGTGAGCAACATTTGTCCTACTGCAGGTTTAGGAGCAGTTCATGGTTTAAATAAATAAACATAAAAGGCTTACAGGCTCCCTCTCTATATCGCAGTTCATCTTTCACAGTCTCGCTGTTTCTCTCATTTTTGACAGTGAAATTTTTCAATCAGGTCTTTGTTATCATTCTATAATCCAGGATTCATTTTTTAATAATGGTTTGAACTGGAAGAGTTTAAACAAGAGAGAAAAGTGTGAAAAGTCCTCCTTTGTGGATTTCACCACACCACAGACAACACTGTAATGCAATTCTGTTACATTTTTTCTTTATGTTTTAATTAAAAAGGATAACATGATGTTCATTAACAAGCTCAAGAAAAGTAAGTTGATTACACAAAGTTACTTACCGAGCATGTTAAGAGTCCCAATTGTGTTGGTCTTCAGTGTTTTGATGGGATTGTACATGTAATTTGGAGGAGAGGCTGGAGATGCCAGATGATAAATCTGGTCAACTATGAGAAAAACAAACAAGACAATCATTTTGTTGTGAAGCAAATTGTTTTAGGATGCAAAAAAAAACAAAACAAACTATTTAAGTTCAGAGGAAAAGAAATCTGTTAAAATACAATTTTTTACAGTAAATGGAAGCCTTGGAGTTTAAAAATAATTATAATAAAAATTAGATAATGTAAAATGTTTGCAATGAACACCAAAAGGACGTTTTAGAATAAACTTTTGAGGAATTTTTGCCAATTTTCACAGAAAAAAAGATATTTGAGCATAAAATGACCTCAGGAGCTGTCTTTTGGACAAAAGTCTGCAGTACTACGTCTATGATGGTGCTGCAAACACCCGTTGAGCAGGATCAGGTTCATAAGCTGCCACCACACCTGATTCATCTGCACCTTTGTTCTCGACTGAAATAAAAAAAAAAATAGAAATGGGCTAATGATGAAATAGTAAAGTGAAATGTTTCATGAGTTATTCATGAATGTCTGAAACTGCAGCTTGTGCTGTGGATGCATTCATGACTGATGAACCCTGTGACCATGATCAGATCAACTGTAAATGTGGCAGCCCGCTGCATTAGTGATAACAAATAGCTTCACTGGTTAAAACATAAAATCTACAGGCAAGTACATTAAAGCAAAATAAGTGGGTAGATTTAAAAAATATATATATAAAAGGAACCACTCAACTGTCACAAACAGTCAGACTTCTATGTAAAATACAGTTTTATGCAGGATAAACAACCATTGAGGTGCGTTTTCATTCTTTAGTCTCACTCTGATTGTTCTTTGATCTATTGTCAAAGCGTTCCCAGAGGTTTTGCCCCAAATCAATATATCTGTCATTTTCTAGGACATAGTGTCTGCAGAGCGGCAGGAGTTCATAAGAAATTCATGTCTGAGTTGTGGGCGGGACTGTTCAATTCAATTCAATTCACTTTCTTTACATAACCCAATATCACAAAAACAATTGCCTCTTGGGCTTCATGCCGGTAAATTTACAGATATAGAAAGTCGATCATAAAATATAAACAATAGCTAGTTGCTAAAAAACTAAATTAAACTAGTCATCCCTGCCCTCAGACCCTCCCTCTCGGTAAGGAAAAACTCCTAAAAACAACCTGATTCAGGAAAAAAAAGAAGAAACCTTAGGGATGTCCACATGAGGGAGAGGTCCTATCCCAGGACGGACAGGCGATTTACCAGGACTGTTAAAGAGGAATTAGCTTATCTAACTCTACATCTACGTATTTGAATAGAGTTCATTCAGATAGGACTGGGGACGAGGTCCACGACCAAGAACAGGAGCACAGACGACCCACCAGGAATCACTCCTACTCAGAGAAGAACAACCCCCCCACTGTCCATAACACACTCACCCACTAGCTTACAGCCCTCATACCCCGAAAGAAGCCGTTTTAATTTCCCACTTACAATCTTTCTTAAAAATAATTTGTCATCTCTTCCGATCACGAAATCACTCCAATCGCGAAAGAAATACTCAGAAATGTCATTTTACACGGAATTTCTATATGTATATATATGTCTTCCATTATCAACACCAAAATCACAATTTTCACCACTCATATTTATGTTGTGATACAAAGAGCTAGTCAGAGAATAACCTGTGTACAGTCAAGCCCTTCACCTAAGAAGTTTTAGTGGGAAAATTGAGGGTTCTAGAATTGTGGATTTAAGTATAGAGGCGATGCAGGGCTATAGAGCGAGCGCGTGGAGCTGAGAATGTCAGGGCTATCTGAGCATCTCTCTCAGCTTGGATTTGAAGCGGTACAGAAAGATGAAGTGCAGCTGGTGTGACATCCATGGATCCCCAGCATGCAATATGAGAACAACCCAAATCCTATAACTTTGCCCACATATTGAAACAATGGTCAAAAAGTCAACAGTGGTCTGCTGTAGCTCCTGGTGGCCTTGGTAAAAAAAATAAATTAATTGAAATCTATTTTACTTTTTAGCTAGTGTTAAAATGTATGTTCTAATTTGAAAGCTGTGATGATGTTATATGTTGTTTTTTTTTAAATCTTTTTCCTTGTCACACCAATGTGTGACGGCTGCCTGTACACAATTTCATTCATTCTTAACTTCATCTAATCTAACTATGGAGATTCTAAGAAAAGAAAACAGAACATTTGATACAACGTGGGCAGGGACATTTGCTTTCACTGACAACAAGACTGCTTTTAATATGATTTAATTGAGATGAGAAACTAGCAAACACTAAAAAGATAAATGTTACAAGAAATTTCCAGAGCAGGCTTTGCTCAAAAGTATCCAGACAGAAATGAGACAAAAGTTTGAGAACTGACGTCTGCAAATGTAGCTAGTTTTGTGGCTGCTCATGAAATAGTCAGGTTTGGGAAGCCATTCACAAATGAGTCATATTTTAAAATAGAATATTTTATTTAGATAAATTCTGATCTATTCACAGACTTTAAAAGACAAGAATGGAAGTCTACAAAGATCTGCAAAGATAAAAATGCCAGAAGACATCACAGGTCAAGAAATTAAAGACATCCATTCAGTGCTGGCCTCCAGCCTGTGATGAGTCCATAGACAGAGATGATATTAGACAAACAGTGCTGCTCTGCTGGTAAGTAAACTCTGTGACCCGCGGGAAGAAATGATCGAGTCGATACCAATAACAGATCAAACACGGGGGAAGGGCATCGGTGGGGCTTTTTAAATTGTTAAATACCTGCAGTAATAAACGCCACCCACCTGGTATGAGTGGCTACGGACGACGAACCAAGAATGACAAGAGCGCTTAACGGCTTTGTGGCAAGAATCCATGACTTTTCCCTAAACTCCCTGATTTCACAGAGGTATTGTATCTTGTGATTGCAAACTCTAGAGGAGGTTTGATCATTTGAGCAAAACTTGGCTTACGCTAAGAATAATGCCCTTTAAGGAGTCATTTATCAACTGTCCTCTGCTTGGACACCTCAGAGGGCATTAACTCAAAAACAAATGCAAAAGAAAAACACATTGAATCAAAAGTAGTACTTTAATCTTCTTATTTTTACCATTTAAATCATTTTTCACAAGAAGTGGACTTTTCCGTTAGTGTGACGTGCTGTCATGTTATTGACTACTGAACCTGCACCATCTTCTCTCTGCTGCAGCGGAGGAAAAGTGTTGAATTTATGTTATGTGAAACAAAGCTTGTTTTTGTCCAAATGATGAAGCAAAAGTTTGTTTTAAAGTCCGCCTCTGATGAAAATCCTGTTCTTTGAGTTTTTAACATCTATGTGTGGCATTTGTCTTATGAAAGAGAACAAATGTAATAAGAAATAATTTTGTTTTTACATTTCTGAGTATTTCTTCTTTTAAATCTCTGCCAATCAAACTGTCTTGGACAGACTCTGTTTGAATGAATGATCTTCTTTCCATCAACAGCTCTGCTGCACATGCACTAAACCCTCATCTGTTCCTAGTGTCTAGTTCAGGTTCTGGAGAAGAGAAGATGGTATCTTCACATTGACTGCAGTCAAATGAGCCGCCGTTCACATTTCTGTGGTCAAATCAGCATCACTGGATTTTTGGTGTGAGTTTCATCCAATACTTACGGTAGCAGGACTGAGAACGCTGGAAAATCTCCACCAGACTCCACGGAGCTTCTTGATGTGACCACGGAAATGTGAACGGCGGCTCATTTGACCGCAGTTGGAAAGGATTGTAAATCAATGAAAGAGCATTTTGATGTTAGCTTTGATTATTTTATCAAGAACTCTGAGAAACCAATGATTGAATGTATTGATCACAGTCAATAAACATTGGAGAATTAGCTAAAAGAGTCTTTGGTGAACTGGAAGGAGAAAGAATCAGGATTTTGGAGGAAGTTCTGCCATGAAGATCTTCACTTCCTCGTCCCAGCTGACATCCGGATCAGAACCATACGGCTGGACATTACCCAGATTGATGGATGTTTTTTATGTAGCAGATTTACGCTAGCGGGACATAGAGCTATAATAGTCAGACGGGGGGATCAGGGGTGGGGCTGCTCAAAAGCCATGCCCCCTCAGAAGAGATTTTGGAAACAGAGGCTTCAGATCAACATGAAAAATGTCTTTTTAAGACATTTAGGTTGTGGGATTTGGTTA
>NC_050532.1:2922914-2954268 GCF_002922805.2 Oryzias melastigma | reverse complement strand
AGATCTTCACTTCCTCGTCCAGCTGACATCCGGATCAGAACCATACGGCTGGACATTACCCATATTGATGGATGTTTTTATGTAGCAGATTTACGCTAGCGGGACATAGAGCTATAATAATCAGACGGGGGGATCAGGGGTGGGGCTGCTCAAAAGCCACGCCCCCTCAGAAGAGATTTTGGAAACAGAGGCTTCAGATCAACATGAAAAATGTCTTTTTAAGACATTTAGGTTGTGGGATTTGGTTATAAACTTCATAATCATAATTAAAACACTACTGGGGACATTTTTTTTATAAAAAAAATGGTCACAGGGGGACTTAAAAAAAAAAAAAGTCCAAAGTAAAAGATCCCTTTTATTGTAAGAAAAAAATCAGCATTCATTTTGATCATTAGAAGTGGATCAATTAATAATACAAAAATCTATATCTGTATTATGCAATAAGAAATCCAAGACAGAATGACGGACAACAAACTATTCAAACAAACTATTTCAAATTAAAGGCCACATTGCAGGTAAAATATGATAGAGATCCTGTCATGTCCATCATGGATCCATTTGAAGGACAGAGATCTTTGCTACTGTTTTGCTGTTGTGGTAAACTGTGAAACGTATTACCACTGATGTACCAAGTTCCTGAGGCTCTAGTTACTAACTGACGTTTAAGGCCAGCATATTTTATACAAAACATTCAAGCAATTTGACCAGAATCCCTGGTTTAAGGTGTCTGTTTTTAGTTTTTAAAGGACACCCTGCAGTCAATCAGAATCAAATATTCACTCTGACCATGGTATAACAACTGTTTTACTGTCTCACTTCCCCAATTTGAGAGAGTTCGAACAACCTCACCGCATAATAAATCCTGAGTATTTACATTCTGCTATCATTGCAATGCAGACGTCGTTTTCTAATCGATTCAGTGAGTTTGTTCAGAGAAGGGGGAAAAAAAACACTTTATACTTCTCCATCCCTCCCCAAAGCATCGACCCATCTCTGCTGAACACCACGGCTCTGAGAGGTGTGAGTCAACCCAATATGGAGATGGAGCTGGCCGACACAACCGACAAAGACGTATGTGTGTCAAAGTTTAAATGCTTGACAGCAGACTTTGAAGACGTGACCCACGTAAGAAGGCAGCTCTTGCTCAGAATCCCTGATCTCGAAAGCCTCATGAAACAGGACAAACCGGTGTTCCACAAAGGGAATGCTACCCCTGATATTTACATCCACATCAGAGTCTGGGAGTCCCACTTGGGGGTCCTATTGATGTTTGGATCCACATACGTTTGTGTGATGGTATGCCACGTCAACGTCATAAAAACAAACTTTTGTGGAGGTCTGACAGCTTCTGAACCCGAGTATAGATAAAGGTGAAAACATACAGCTGTGATTTGATGTGAGCTGAGGTCCAAGAGTAGAAACAATAATTTATCAAGAATGGTATATTTTTATTGATTAAAGTTTGCATATATTCATATTTTTCTGCCAATATAGGGATAACGGAACACAACTTCCATTAGAGATAGGCCACTCAGAAGAAGCTTGGAGTGGATCCACTGATCCTCCCCAGCAACTGAAGGAACTTCCTGCGAAGAAGTCTAGGCATGTCTCCTAACCCTGAATTTACACTGGTCCGTCTGCGGTGCATCTCTCTTGCATCGCATAGGGAGTCTGTCTCATGACCGTCAGTTTCAATTGTCTCTGTTGTGTCTCCGGTCCACCTCTCCCCTGGCTCCCGGGGGACTGGTTTGTCCTGCCACCCCCTGAGTGGTTCTTCCCGTTCTATTGGCTCATCTAAAACTTAAACAGCAAGATCCAATGTTCTTTCCTTCCTCATTGAGTTCTTGTAAATGCATGTTAAGTGTCATAAATTCTATGTTTTTGTACTTCCACAATAAAATTTTTGTCGTTCATGGCGAAAATGGACATCTCGTGGGCACTTCACCTTAAATATATATATATATTTTATAAAGTTTTATTTTGAAAGTACAACAGAAGTTTTTATTTTAAAAACCTGGACCTGTTTCCAGTTCCCTAGCCTTATGCCACGATATAAATGCGTCAACGAACTCAAAATACAACTCCTGCGTAAAACTTGCATTGCATCGCAGAAAGACAGATGTCAGACGCAGGTGTGACGAAGGCGGTGTTAACATCCCAATTGGTTAATGAACATCATATTTTTTGTGTTGACGCAACAAAGACGTACCACAGATGGACCAGTGTAAATAAGTCCCCTAAGACGTTTTTCTGACCGTGAATAAGCAATGGATGGATGGATGGATGGATGGAACAGAAAGATGGTCATGTCTGCTTGGCTTTTATAATTCATGGCCAACTCTCTCACACTGGTCTGCATCTTCAGAAGGTTTTCTTCTTTATCATACCCGAGTGATTATCTAACTCTAGTCATCCTTTCTTTTTTGTAAACTAAGCACAAGCTTGCTTCTAATAACAAAAAATATAATCTGATAAATGTTTGACCTGATGATCTCTGCATGACTGTCAGCGTTCAAAGCTTCAGTGTGTCCTTGATAGGATTCTGAATCTATGGCAATGCTTTATTTTGTTGCTTTACTGCGGAGGCGCTGAGGTCCAACACATGAGACAAATGCTGGACGTTGAGAATAAAAAAATTTATTACAAAAGTTGAGAACATAAACTTAATAACATCTACTTTTAGTACAGGATTCCTACAGGTTTTCATCCAACCATCATATTCTGATCTAATGTTCTGATCCTTTTCGGAGTCACAGGGTTTGCTGGACTATATCCCAGCAATTGGGTGTACCCTGGAGAGACACACATATTCACGCCTAATTTATGACTATCTTATGAAGCATGTTTCTGGACTGAGAGGAAACCGCAGAAAACCTACGCATGCACAGCTAACCACTACACCACACTGCAGCAACTCCATAAGTAAATTTAAAACTTTTCAAAGACCTTATTGAAGATTGTAGAACAGAATTTTGGTTTAAAATTGGTTTGAAATGCACAATTTCACTAAATAATAAAAAGACAGTAAATCCCAATAATTTAATGAAGAGAGTTCCATCCAAATGTCCAATAGGCTGTCGCTGCAACACAGCCAAACTGCTTACCGAATCAAAAGTTTACAGAAAACCGATAAAGACAAAGATCAAATGTGTTGAATGCATGAAGAGTTCACAGCAGAGATCTCAATGGTTTTAGAGCAGCAGGTTGGTTTGTTTTCTGAACAGAAACAAACTTTCATTATTTGTTCAAGAAAACACACAGAAACAGTCAGACCAGACAGATTCAGACAAATGTGTTATTCATTGTTCTTCTTTTTTATCTTAGGTTGAAAAGCAGCAGTGACTGAATAAAGATACAATCCATCCTTCTAGGGATAAAGATTCTGTCTTGAAAATGCTTAATCATTACATACTGTGCTGTCTATTTTAATAGTAAAAACTGCATCATTTATAGAATTACAAAAAAAAAGTCTGTTATGTTATGAATTCTGAAAGGTTACACTCTTTTAGCCTTCAAGTCAGAGTGACTAGAAAAGTGCTGCTTGTACTTTTTTATGTATCACTGAAGCATTCTACTTCTTTCATTAATTTTGCATAAGTTAGTCAAAACAGTCTAACCAAGAACAGCTACATCAACCAGAATAAGCTCTGTGTGAGGAAACAAATGGTGGACCAACAATTTGTGAGAACCCGAGCAGCAGAGTTCTGAAAAAGCTGCAGTTTCCTGGTTTCAGGAGTCATCTGCATAGCTATGGTAACAAATATTGTTCTTTATTATCTGGGCCAGCGGGGGCATGTTTATATTAAATAGAAGGGGCCCCTGGACGGAGCCTTGAGGAACTCCACATGCAACTTTGGTTAGTTAAAATGTAAAGTTACCAATTGACACAAAATATTCCTGTTTCCAATTTCCCTGTGTATTCCAACATATATCATTGGTCACTTTGGTCAGAGCCATCTCAGTGCTGTGGCTCTGTCTGAGGACTGACTGGAAGACATAGCAGCTGTTTCTTATCAAGAATTCATTTAACTGATAGAAAACATCATTCTCAATCATCTTGCTTAAAATTGGAGGTTTGATTTTGGTCTGTAGTTGCCCATGTGTGTTTTGTCTAGACTGTCCTTTTTTACAGCTATTTTCAGTGGTTGTGGGAAAACACCAGATGTTAAAGGCAAGTTCAGAATCTGGAGCAACACTGACTCCAGGACCTTTGAAACGTTTTTGAAAAAAATTTTGGACAGAATGTCCAGACAGCAAGAGGAGGAGTTCAGTTGATGTAGGACGTCCTCCAGGTGTTACAAAAGAAAGTTAAAATGAACTAGTTGTGGCGTTGCAGGACCAGAAGATTAACTTAAACCCTCTAAGCGATAAAAGCCATCATTATGATTAGTAAAATCTCAGAAGACAACAGTGTTTGCAGATGACTAGGTGTTATGCACTGAGGGAAGACAGCCTAGAGAGACAAGGATGCAATAGGAAAAATCACGAGTAAGGGCAGGAGTTTAAGGACTTGGGCTTAACTGTCAAGAAAATAGGTGCTAAAACGAGTCAAAGGGGCAGTTATGGTAGGGAGCAGGGGAAAATGTCAGAGCCAATGTATGACAAGAGTGGCAGCTCGGCTCAAGAGAAAATGTTTGAAACATGCAGTGTTGGATGGTTTAGGGTGGGGGTGTCCAAACATTTTGCAAAGAGGAGCAGATTTGGTGAAGGGAAAATGTTTAGGAGACTAATCATTTGGCCAGCATTCTTTAAACTAGTGTAATAACATGAAATTTAAAATATTTAATTGATATTTTACTACAATGGCATACTTTTCAGTCATCATCTTCCTGACCACTTCTTCCCTTTCGGGGTCGCGGGGTGCCGGAGCCTATCCCGGCTACTGAAGGGCGAAGGCGGGGTACACTCTGGACAGGTCTCCAGTCTGTCTCAGGGCCTCAATCACACACACATACACTCACATTCACACCTAAGGACAATTTAGAGTCACCAATTAACCTATGAAGCATGTTTTTGGACGGTGGGAGGAAGCCGGAGTCCCCGGTGAAAACCCACACATGCACGGGGAGAACATGCAAACTCCACACAGAAAGGTCCCAGCCGGGATTCGAACCGGGGCCTTCTCACTGTGAGGCAAGAGCGCTAACCACTGCGCCACCGTGCAGCCCGGCATACTTTTCATTTCTTCAAATAGAAAACAAAGCTACATATTTTAACTACAACATATTTGGCAATTTTTCTCACCTTTCCTTTCCAGGTAGCTTGTAGGGCTGGGTATTACCAATAATTTCCAGAATCAATTCGGATCAATTTACCAGAGCCTGGAACAATTTGTTTCCAATTTATTGTATTCTTTCAGTCCTCTCAATTCAATTTTGAGTTTACACAGTTTATGCATTTAGTCACATTTGTTTAAAAATACATTAATAATCTATCTATATTTTGTAGATTTTCATATTGATACAGTTCACATGATGTAACATTTATTGGGAAATTCTAATGAGATTGTTAATACCGTAGAGTGTTACATGGATTTTCAAATGGAGAAGTTTCAACAATTGTTCTTCTGCTTTTGTTTCAGTTTGGCCACTAGGTGGAGATCGCGCTACAGCATTACACCTTATTCAAGAAGAAGAAAATATGAGCAAAATGATGGTGCTTAAAACGTTTCCTTAGAAGAGTTAGGAAAATTGATACCTGTGAGTAAATAAAGATGTTCCGTAAGTCAGCAATGTATGCTAAGGTCGACCGAGCGTTAGCATTACAAAGGTTTAAACTTCAATTTACCCAACAACAGTCAAGAAATTGTACACAGCTTTTAGAAATTGCTTTGGGATGCATGTTATTAATTTTATGAAAGGAGCCTACAGGCCGATAGAAATTTGAACACATTTGGCCCATAGGCCAAACTTTGGACATGCATAGTTTAGGAACAGTGGCTGTGTAGAAAATCTTCAGGCAGAGCAAAAGGTGGGAAAACCAAAAATCTTGAGGCTCTCCTTAGATGTGATGACAGGCATGATTAGAAACATGTAAATTGAACGGACACTGATATTAGACATTGTTGAGAAATATCTAGAGACAGAGATAGCTGGGACTTATAGAAACAACTGGTGATAATAGACTTTAATAAAACCTCTCAGAATAAAGGAACTGGTAAAAGAAGACATTTCTGAGTTGCATATAGGAGAACATGTAGCCAAAGGGTGTAAGAGACAACTGGGTCAAATATAAAATACCCAGAGTCGTTCCCTCTACAGTCTCTCACTTCTGTCTAACAGCACTAGACTGAGAGTCAAACTTTTATTTTAAACTGTACAAAACTTGCCCTGACATCAGTAGAGTTCTGTCTGTTGTTGTGGTAGATAAAGTATAGGCACAAATCTTCTGGGTCAATTCAGGATGACTTTAAAGTGAATGACAAACCAGACTGAAAATATGAAAAACAGACATTGTAAATTTGAATTTTTGCAAACAGTTTTACCCTCGTGCTCTCTTATGGGGTCCAGATGACCCCACCCTTACATTGTGGTGTCAGCCCTACCATGACAAAGGTGGACAATACTTCATGTCTGTCATTGGACACCAGTAAAGATCAACAATCATTGGAAAAAAAAAAGTTCAGTGCACTGTCTTGTGGGGTCCAGATAAGGAGTTATATCAGTCAATGGAAAATGAACTGCCTTTCTTCACATACAGTATAGGACCCAACAGATTATTTGGTGCATTAAGTAGAACAAAGGAGTGACATGACAATGACAACAAGAATGTCTAGAGGGGGTCAAGAAACTGACAGTTGTCAAAGAGGTTGATAAGAAGTATATCAAGAAAATTGTGTTGTTATTCATGTTAACCTCTTTTCTGCAATAAGCAACCTGTGTACTGAGTTCAAAAAGGCAGATAAGTCAAAATGTATTCAACTTATTCACATTAATTATGAACATTGTTCAGTTTTAACACATTAAAAACAAAACTATGCTCTCCCTTTGTCAGTTCATTTTAAGATACCCATAATCCTCCAACTATCCATCAAGCAGTGTGATTTCGTCGTTTACCAAAGTTGTACTAAAACATTTGGACAGATTTATGAGTTCTGTGTATCCAACAAAAAAAAAAAAATCAGTTCCAGAGCAGAACCTGAACTCATACATCATGCTCACTATTGACCATTGATAAAACTAAAGAAATTTAGAAGCCTAATAGTTTTAAAAAAATATGGTACTTTTTGAGATGTTAGTCACAAACAGTGTCTCTAAAAGTCTGTCAAAGAAAATGTGGTTAATTTAGGATTTTTAATCTGGCTTATTACTATAAAGTTTGTAGTTTAGTTTATCTTTAAATTACTACAGTCTCCTCTAAACCTCTGCATGCAACTTTTCTTTTGCATTTACACTTCTACTCTTGGTTTGAGCAGTTCATCATGCGGATCTTAAAACCTTGACTTCATTCAGAGTGCCTTGCATGTGTCTGAATGATTTCCTCTGCTTTTAATCATCTACTAATGGCTTTTTTGTCGAACTGTCTCTATAACAGCTAGATTATCTTTATAATATCTCCATTCAGTCAACTTCATGTTCAGTCATCATCAGAGTGAAATGAGTGAATGGAGACATTATGGATGACTCAACCAACTCAGCAATGTTAGGTACTATAGCAAACATTGTATGGAGATTTCAGCGGTGTGAATAATACAAATGATTCCAGTTAGAGTCCATTATAATGTTATACAAAAGTTAGATAATCTGTTACATCAGATTGAATCCTTTCCTCAGTGTTTGCAGAGAGATTTTATTTCTTAGTAGCAACACACTTTAAATAATGAATAGTTTTCAACATTCACTCACCTTCAATGTAAAGCGGCTCGACGACATCATGATTGATAAGCTCAAAGTTTTCATGTCCAATCCAGTGCTCCACGTTTCGTTTTCTCCCGGTGAAGAAGTTGTCCACCACGGTCACCTCGTGGCCATCCATCATCAGTTTGTCAGTCAGATGGGAGCCAACGAAACCAGCCCCTCCGGTGATCTAGAGGGAAAACAGAACCACAGCTATTATCTTTAGTGTGTTCTAAAGACTTAAAGTGGCCAAACCATGAAAAAATTCTCTTTTTGAGCTTTTAAGTGCATTATAATGTTCATTCCTCACTATAAAGAACCCCAAATCCGTATTTTGATCTATTCATGTATTTCTGAGAAATCCTCTAAAACCTGCGCTCTCAACAGCAGCCCCTCCCATATCCACCAAAACAAGCAGGTCCTCACGTGCTAACACAAACACTTCCTCCATGAGGCTAGCGGTGAGCAGCTAGCTTCCCAAGGCTCCCTCGGCTCGTACACAGACGTGCAGACGTCAGCTCTTTTTGTTGTGATCCTTTGCAGTGATGGCCAACATTTGGTTTAGCGTTCGAGCTTTGTGAAGAAGCTTCTGGTGAGGAATCCGCACAGCATGTTGGGATGGATCCTGAACGTATCCGAGAATGCCGCAAGCAGACGGGGGATGGTGGGAACACGGCAGGAGACAGGGAGCAGACTATTTCCTGGTAGAGAAAGGGAGCAGACTGTTTCCTGGTAGAGAAAGGGAGCAGACTATTTCCTGGTAGAGAAAGGGAGCAGACTGTTTCCTGGTGGAGAAAGGGAGCAGACTGTTTCCTGGTGGAACAAGGGAGCGAACCATTTCCTGGTGGAACAAGGGAGCAGACTATTTCCTGGTGGAGAAAGGTAGAAGACTATTTCCTTGTGGAGAAAGGGGGGAGACTATTTCCTGGTGGAGATACTGAGTAGACTATTTCTTGGTGGAGAAAGGGAGCAAACTATTTCTTGGTGGAGAAAGGGAGCAGACTGTTTCCTGGTGGAACAAGGGAGCTGACTATTTCCTGGTGGAGAAAGGTAGAAGACTATTTCCTGGTGGAGAAAGGGGGAAGACTATTTCCTCGTGAAGAAAGGGAGCAGACGATTAAAATTTTTAATCGCGATTAATCACATTTGTCCAGTTAACTCGCGATTAATCGCAAATTTACATGTGGCCTTTTTTAAGGAAAAAAAAAATGTGTGCTTCGTGGAATTTTGCAGTTCTACATTAATTATGAAAACAGGAATGACAAAATTAATAGTTTTCATCAGAAATACTTTATTTTGTAACATTGTATTGAGATAAACTTTCTTAACAATAAAAGGCTGTAACATAAAATGCCTAACAAAAGCCCAAGTGCAAGTGAAGGGCATTTTAAATTCTAAACTTCAATCAACGTTCAGTAAAATAAAATAAAAAACATCAAAAATAACATTTCCATAACACTTTCATGTTCATTTTTTGTCAGGACCAAATCTTTTCCTCCTCTGCTGAACTACAGTAATAAATGAAATAGAGATTTATCATTTCCAATTAAATTTTGTTTTTTTTAAAACATTAAAGACTGAGAAAAGCGGGATACTCTGTGGATAGTTTGACAGTCTGTTACTGCCGCCGCGTTCTCTGGCTGCAGCTCGATGCTAGACATGTCCAGCGGAGCTCACGCCATGAATATGCCGGCAGACAGACCGCTATGCTGGGGCTGGATCACGCTTAAACCTCCAGAACATTTAAAACGTCCCCCGGTGCGCTTGCTGTTCGGAACGTCGGGGGTCTGCAGCTCTTGGGACGCAGCGCCGGAGGCGAGTTGGTACCACCAGATGTGGTTCTGGGCGTGAACCGGAGCCGGGTTAGGGTGCAGGAGCTCTCCAGGTCCTAGCGCCGGGCCGGTTTTAGGTCGCAGCTCGGAGGTTGGTGACCCGCCCGTGATCTAGTGAGAGCAGCCGGGGAGTTAGAGGGCGGGACGCCCGCGCGCGGTATGGAAAGGCACGTATGAGAAAGTCCGCGATTAATGCGTCAAAAAAATTGTTGGCGTCAAGCACATGTCAGATTAATGCGTTTTTAACGCGACAAATCTGACAGCCCTAGTTTTAACACACTGCCTCTGAAATTTGATCTTTCCTTGTCAACTTTATGCACAACAATATAACATTTTACCAGGGGTATCCAAACTTGTGAACCTCTCTGTAAAAGTCGGAAATCCCGTCTGTTGAACTAATCAAGAAACTTTGGGATTTGATGGTTGGTGTGTTCCCATTTCAGAATGCATTCAATCTAATCAAAAGGTCTGCAACATCACAGTTACCAGACCTGCTGCTTCTTATCTTTGACTGAAACAAGCCACCAATCAGAAAGAAAAAAAAATAAAAACATGTCAGCAGCTGCATCCCCAAACAACAAGCTTTTCATGATTTGCTGCTTTTTTGTGCTCCAGATACTCAATGATTAAGTCAAATGCCGGGTTGACTTGCAAGACAGACAAGACTTTTCCTTTTTAGAACAACCAGTGTTCGAATGTTGGTCCTCACCACACTCCAGCTTTTAGACTTGTCCAGATGAAGCAGAGTATTTAAGATGTAACGCCACACTAAGTCTGTGGGACTTACCAGAATCCTTTTTCGATCTTTCTCGGAGAGGAATTTCACTGGCGGATATTTCTGAGAAACACTAAAAGAAAAGATTCAGTGATTAAAATTGAAAGAAACAAATTACATAAATATTCTACTCTCGAAATTGTATCATAATAAACCTTTAAGTCCCACTCCGACCATCTTTTGATCCATTTTTAAAGCATTCTCTTTTATGTTTTCTAAGACTTAGTTTCTGCAGAGTAGTAGTAGTTCATTAGAAATTTGCCTCTGAGTTGTGGGCGGACTGTTGGTGCAGAACAACCCCACCCCCCCTTCCATTCGCCGTTGCTGAGAGCTTGGAGCTTGTATTTCGTAGGGGTGTAACGGGATCACAGATATGCTGAATGAAAGCGTCAGTTCAACGTCTCCGTGTCTGGGTTCAGATCACCCAGTGAAGAGCAGCGGCTGGGGGACCGCTGCAACACGGACGTGCTATCAGGGAAAGGCAGTAAAGCAAGCCAAAGGGGTCAAAAATCACCCAGGAAAGGCGGGCATGGCAGTCCCTCACCTGCACATGAACTACAGATAATACATTTAAATGTTCTCACAGTTTGTTTCAATGCTACAATTCATACATAAACTTAATGAAAGTTAAAATTGAACTTTTTCATTTAAGATTTAATTTAGATGTGCGAGGGGGGGGGGGGCATATTCATTGTTCTTTTCTCTCCACTTTTGTAGATTTGGTATCCAGACATGTAAATGATGTTTTCTCAAATATATGTTTTAAAGCTTTTCAAATAAGTCATTTTAGGCTTTTATTTGTCGTGTTTTTTCCTGTCATTTCTTTTTTACTTTTACTGATCCAAAAAATGATCCAAACCGTGAGTTTTATGATCTGTTACACCCCTAGTATTTTCTGTCACAAATACGCGTTTTTTTAAACTGCATTTTTTCATCTGTTCCTGATTCCCAACATTTGAACAAAGAAATTTAATTTGGAACTATATTTTTGTCATCATAAAACTGCCACAAGAACATGTTAAAAACACTTTTTTCAAATCAGGGTGGGTCTTTAAAGTTTATGTTTAAACAAATTTAAGATTAATGCTTTATTAAAAACATAAAAAAACATTTTTAAAAAATCAGGATGAAAAAAAAGGGCAGAAAGTGCAAAGAAAAGAAAAATGCATCATCCCATAACATTTCTATCTCATAAGCATTCAAGTCAAACCTATATCAGAGGCACCACATGTAGTGACGGCATTAGTAGCAGCAGCACGACTGCAGAAAGCAGAGGCTACAGTCATCACTGCGCCCACACAGCTGCAATAATCAACTCTGGGCCCTCAGGAGATCCTTTGTATGGAAAAGCATTTTTCCGGTTTTTAAAACGATCCCACAACCTTCCACACTCTGGGCTTCATCAAGAGCCAGGACATTCATTTTTAATCAGTATCTCAACATGGTTACATTTAAATTATTAAAAAAAATAGATAGAATTTTCTAATCCAAAAAAAACAATGGGAGTTCACAAATAAAATCAAAGGTGATCCAATATGTTTGCAGCTTCCTTGAAAAACAATCAGTAAATGGTGTAAATTCAGATAATTAGCTTTTGTGCCCTTTGTCACCATCTCTTTTCTATGCATAATGTTGGGCTGAAGTAATTTAAATGCTGCCTTCACACACAGTGTGCTATATTTTGCTTTCTATTGAAATTAAATGGAGTCATAGAAAATAATTTAAATAAATCAGTGAGGCAAACAAAAACGCTCCTCAAATTCTACTAATAGCTTTGGAGCCTTTTGTTTGAACCAGCTGCGTACTGTAAGGCAAGAATATGCTAATAGTGAAAAACAGGAGGCATGCTATTAATCAATGTTGAGCACAAATTTGTGGGGTGAAAAAACAGCAGGAATACACACCTTTGCTCCAGGTCATGAATCTTTTCTTTCAGAGGAGCCACAGCCTGATGACAAAACAGAAAAAGATAAACCTGTGAGGCTTTTTAAAAACATTTTCTAAAAAACCTGGAAAACATGCAATAAAAAAAATCATATATAACTATGTTTCTGGGAGAGGAAAACTCTCCGTGGAGAGGAGTATTTTTAACAGGTTCAGTTATCCTCTCTGCAACACCTCTACAGTTTCCTGCTGGGCCTGTGTCACCACAGTTCTTATAATAGCAGTTCTCCCTTCCTTCATCCCACCTGCGTCCCTGTCTCTGCTGCATGACTGCAAAAGTTTGGCCTGACTGGAGCTAAAAAGACTAAATCCAACAGGTTCAGATAACCCAAGCAGGAGCTCTGCAGCTTCTGGGCTGGAACTCTTTTAAAACAAAACCAACTGCTGTTCATCAAGTGACCTCTAGGGGGTTTGTTGGAAAAGCATTTCTATTCCCTCAAATGTTAAAACACGAAAAACAATATTGCATCTTTGTTGTGCATTGACTGCAACTGTAGCAAGGAAGAGAAGGTGGAATTTTTTTACATTTGACCTAACAACGCAAACGTCTTTTGATTGACAGGTGGCAGACGATCCCCAACGCTGCAGTGGCCTTAAATAAGCAATGTGGTACTTGGCCCCAAAGCTACAGATAGAGAGCAAACAGGACACAATTATGTTTGTTTCAAAATTAATAACCAAGGAAAACAGAGTGCGGCTATAGCAGGGACTGGGGGAGAGCTGTCAACTTTAAATTGGTTCAACAAAATAATGAGCCATCTGACCACATATTCAGCCATCTTTGCTTTATAGTCAGCAGAAGTCTTGATATCCTGTCAAGAAAAGTCATATGGGATCCTACAGGACCTTCTGACCTTCAGACTAGGAAAGAAGCAGCTTTCTGTACTCTGCAAGGCATTGTTCCTTTTCTGTTGAATTTGCATTCTAAGTACATTGTCTGAAATAAATAAAGTCCTGGAACAAAGCTATAGGAACTTCATATTTGCATCAGGATTGGACACAGGTCACATCCTAAGGTGGGTTCAAGTCTACTACCATCATCGTCATCTACCCACTTCGGAGAGTCTGTTCTTACAATGTGGAGTAAAACACGCCGCTCCAAGAGCTGCATGTTGCATATGATAAGAACCTCTATGATTCACAAGGGACTCCTGGATTGTGACATTATTAGACATACAGTAGTTTGTGAGGTAGAGTTGCAAAGGTATCCAGTAGCAGTTTTTTGGGGGGTTGTCTTGCCATATACATAAAATACAACTTTTTGAGCTTTTAACCCTCACTATAAACAACCCCAAATCTGTATTTTGATCCGTTCACACATTTCTGAGTAATCCTCTTAAAACTTGCACTCTCAACAGCAGCCCCTCCCATACCCAGGGAAAAGAGCAGGTCCTCACATGCTGATGTCACAAGTTCAGAACCACCCCCTCCAGGAAGAGTCTGCTCCACCCCCAGACTAACACAAACACTTTCTCTGTTTAGCCAGCGGTGATCAGCTAACGTCGCGAGCCTCCCCCCATTAATCATTTGCTTGTTAGTGTTCCAAAGATAATACATGATCATATATATGGATATAGTTTACTCTAAGATTAAAGAAAAGCATAGTATGGGCCCTTTAGCCCTTGTGCTCTCTAATGGGGTCTAGATGACCCAATCCTTACATTGATGTCTGATCCCTCCCATGACAAGGGGGACAGGATTTTATGTCTACCACAAACACCAGTGAAGATAAAAAAATCCTTGAAAAAAAAGTTCAGGGCACTGTCTTGTGGGGTCCAGATGACCCAGCTTTTAATGTAAACATGTCTAGAATAACACATGGGTTACAGAGATTGCAAGAGTGTCTTGAAGTAGACAGTATGATTGTTGCATGAGTACTTAGTATTCATAAGGATAACTGAAGTTCCCTGCACTCGTGCAGTACCCTTATATACCCTTGTATGTTGTTTTAGAGTTCACTATGACCTATCGTTGACAGGATGCCCTTAGAAAAATGTTTTGCTGCATCCTTAACACTCAAAAAAAGAAGAGCTGGGAGATTGACATCTGATTATCATTCCTCCTATTTTCAACAATAGTGAATCACTGTAACTCAATGTGAGAACAAGGAAGAAATATCATTTTAGAATAGGTCCATGTTTCTGCACTACCCTCTAAACATACCTTTAGGTGCATCCTGGTGGACAACCATTGATTTTAAACCTGAGAAATGTCAACTCTATGTGTTTGGTGTGCAGTACTGTTTACTAGAAATGAAAATGGTCCTGTTTCTTTTTTTGTTTGTTTTTCTTGTTTTTCATTATTAGAAGAAAGTTGCGATTGAACAACATATTCACAACCATTTGTGGAGTTGGAGTCTGAAAAAATATTGATTCTCTTTTCCAGGTACAATGTTACTTATCTGCATATTCCTACAGGGTTCTCTGCGAACCTCAGACTTTAGGTTCAAGCCAGAGTTCAGTCATCAGTAGAAATACTGTGATAACTACTATGGTTGGGTCTGTCAGTGTTAAATGAAAAAAATCAAACAAAGAGAAAGCAGGCTTTTATTGGTGTTGAAACAACCACATCATTTTGAATTCTGACAAGACAAAGTAGAGTGGATTCTAAGAGATCACTATTTCTTTCTGGGAAAAAGAGGAAAAGGTGATGATTAAATACAGAAACCAAGGACTTTACCTGAACAACAAACTCGATGTGAAAAGTAGAAATGGTGCTTTTATGAAAGAGGGAATTGTACTTCCTGGAAGAAGTCTGCTATCCTCTAATGACTGAGAAAAGACGGAGTACATTTTCTACAGGCTAGAGGTGGAAAATGCTTTTTTTTTCTGAACTGAAGTCTCAGACCTCATTACTGAAGCTAAAGAAACTAAAAATGAAGGTAGAAACCTTCTGACGCCTAATGTGTAAAAAATTATTTCATTAAGTTTACAATATGATGGCAAAAAGTCTATGACTAATGGTGAATTGGCTATAACAAAGTATGGTACAAGCTGCAATTACTGCAACACTTAAGCTACATTCATGCTGCCTTCAGCAACGTGCATTCAAGCGACCACTTCCAATGAAAAGTCAATGAACGCACGTATACTGTACAAGCACTCATGTTCAAAACTCTTGTGTTCGCCCATAATTACACAAGTTTCTACAACCGTTTTCAGGCTCAACGGACGAAACTTCAAAACCAGGTTGAACTTTGACCAATCAGGGACTCTGATTTAACAGTGGCAATAGCTGGAGATTACCGACATTGTCGTAGTGGCGGCGAAGATTTAAGCTAGCGAGACACACAGCTATCATGATCCGACAGGGGGGATTGGGGGCGGGGCTACTCAGCTCATCAGTAAAAGTTACGCCCCCTCAGAGGAGATTTTGAAAACAGAAGCTTCAGAACAACATAAAAAATGAGTTTTTAAGACATTTAGGTTGAAGGATTTTAGATTTTTTTGATATTGCATGACTTTTTGAAAGTTATAAAACTGATATGTATTTTCCAGGTCCTTGCAGCAACACGCTAAAGTAGATGACAGGGGAATGCTGATAACATCGTCAAACATCCAAATTTAAAGACACAATACTTCTCCATATTTCTCCGCTTGGAACGACAGGGAGAAGCCACAGGGGTAGGGAAGCAGTTGAGATACAGCCTATTAAATACCGTATAAGAATGGAGCTGTAAAAGCCAGCAGCAAGAATCGCTTCTACATTTTACACCGTCTCTTCCAACTGTGGGTGGCATACATGTGCTAGTGAGCAGTAGAAAAACATAAAGAAGAAAAACCACCTCCCCCGCTTGTCCCATGTGAACACTGTTCTTGAACACACATGTCTGGTGTGAACGCAGCAACGGGTTGAACTAGCAGTGAATGACAAAGATGCTGAGGTATCCAGATAGAATTGAAAAATTCATAAGAAATAAATATATGAGCAACTCCATGAATTATTTATTCGCCCAGCTTTAGCAAACTTTTTTAAAATCTTGGAAACCCCCCCGAAAAATCTGCTTCCTGGTTTTATTCCCAACGCATGCGTCCAGTTCAGTAAAATAATATTTCCTAAGAGTCCAGTTTAATGTTTAACTAAATTCTAAAGATCGTTGGGAGGAGCAGAACACTGCAGTAAATGCTAGTTAGTTAAATGACCAACCTTACAGAAGTGCATCACATATGGTTTGATCTCCACCCCTCCCAGGCTAAAAAACTAATGACCTTCTCAATGTTTTAATCTTCACACTTTGTGCATCCAGCACGTCTGATTATCCTCACAGGAAGTTATCTTCAATTGACGTTTGTACTTCAAAATAATGTCAAAGCGTGACAGAGGTAAAAAGATGGCCAACACTTTAAGGTTAATCTGATAAAAAGCTAATTATTTCACGGAGCAACTCAAATGTCTGATAAGCTTACACTTTGATTAAATGTTTTAATATTCCATCAATTATAGCCGCGGTTATGTCACAGCCGTGTGTCTGTGCGCTCCGGCATAGATTTATTCTGCTTTACTGGAACCAACTTTTATTTATTTGTTTTTTTGACATGCAGTAAATACATTAAGACAAGTGTAATAAAAAACAAAACTATCTGGCGTTTCTAGGCCTTTTTGAAACTTTTGTTTTTTGCTTTTAAAAATAAAGTAGATTATAAATGTCTAACTTTTTTGACTATATTCCAGGAAACTTTTTGAAAAAAACAGAAATTTGAACACTAAGACTAAATATTGATGTGGTGATCCACAGGAGGGACTACATTAAAAATGTAAAAAGCTCAGCACGAGTTTAGGAACGTTACCTTAACTCACCGTTAGTGAAAACGCTTTGATTTACAAAACAGGAATGTTATGCAGTTAAACCGCAACAAGGTCAAAGCAATTCCTTCAATAATCCATCCTCTATAGACGCTTTATCACCTCAGAACACTAAAGAATGTCTTGTTTCAAAACTATCAGTTGAGTTTTAAAAGAAACCATGAGACAAACAGAGTTTTGGGCTGAACATCAATAAAGAAAGGCCTGTTCATGGTGAAATACAGCATTAACTTTGTTGGTGTGATTGATTAAAAATGATCAATAAAAGTCACGCAGATGTTTGTCTTTTTTTTAGAAAGTTTTCCAAAGCTCTAACTAGTTTCAGCATATAGGAGTTGGAAAACAACAGTTGATAATTTAGGAAGCATGTGAAGGAATGCATGCTGTCAGAAGTTGAGAGAATCGGACGCCTCGCCTCCCTTGTGCGGCTGAAGGAAGGAACACACTGATGTTTATTCATACGGAGTCGCAGCGGTCTCAGGAAGTGGAAATGATTTATCTGGTGCACATAAGATGAATAAAAGAACCCACTATGGGGGACTATAGGACTCCATACATCAGAGACTTAAACTGAGACTTCGCCTCCCAAGACTTTGAGGACTTTGCAACTTTTGATCAGTTTGCATGATTTGTCACATTTTTATCTCTTTTTCCTATTTTCTTATGTGATTGTGTATGGGGTCAAATCAGGATCAGCTTAAAGTGAATGAAAAACCAGATTGTCAATTTGTTATGACAAAATAAATAAAGAAAATTGGGAAACAGTTTTAACTTGAAAGCCCACATTTTAGACTTTAAGGAAATATTGAAAATTAGAAGAAAAAAAAAACCTAAAGTTTGATTCTTGAATTAAAAAAGTAAGCAAGAACTGTTTCCAAAAAAATAATGTTTATTTGGAACAGCTGCTGTTTTGTTTTTTGTTTGTTTTGTTTTTCTCTCATTCTGCTTTAGGTCCTTAATTTATAGTTTCAATTCTAATTTTTCGTATTTGGAGCTGACCACTAACTGTTATGAGAGCTGGAGCGAGTGAGTGTGATGTCACCCATAGAAATGATTTACTTCATGTTCCAATCAAATTAAGTCAATTCAGTTGCCATTTTTTTTTTTTTTTTTTTGAAAGAACGCACATCACTATGTTGGAGCCAGATGACGTCAGTAAGCAGTTATTGGTCCAAGTCTGTGTGCCTCTACATTTCTATGGTAACCACTTCAACCAATCAGGAGTGAGCTTTTTGGAAGTCCACACCCCTACGAATTAAAACAGGGCTTGAGAAAATCTTTGCTTTAAAGTGAGATCACATGCTTTTACTGAGGAATCTGATTGGTCAGTTTAGGACTTGAATAACTTGGGATAAAGAAAAAATGTATCATAAAAAATTAGCATTTTCAAGAAGATGTTAAAAAAAAAGGGATCAGAATATCAAGGTATCAAGAATGGTTATTCTGACAAATGGAATGACTGAGTAATAGCTGATTATTTCTCAATATAAGTTTTGGCTTCTTAGAGCCAGCGGATACTTCCTGTTTGGAACGCCAGGGCAAGGGGTCACTCAGTCCAGTTCTTTAACGTAGTCAATGGTGCTAACCCTAATTCTGCATGGAGGTGAGGGCTTTGAATCTATTGGCTACCAGGACATGACTGACATCAGATGATACAGGTTATGGTGACGTTCTTTCCAGTGATGTGGCGTACAGTAGTGATAATACTCTCCCAAAGTTTGGTACGTCAGTGGACGAATGACACAGGCGGCTGTTCTGGAGCGGAAATTATGTCATCATTAGGGGTGTGCCAAAATATCGATATTGCAATATTTAGTCCTGAGATTGATTCTCAAAGGGTTCTCACCAAGGTTCTATCTTTTTTTTTCGTTAGAAGAGGTTGTAAAATGTTATATCGGTCATCATTTGGTGAGATGTTCCATTGGAGGTAGATAGGGGGCGCGAGTATCACCAATGTGCCTGGCAGTTACTTGAATTTTTAATTTTGTTTCTGTTGTTTACAACAATTTCGCACCAAGTAGTGGCACTGTTGTTTATGTTTACTTTTGTTAACACTGAATTTTACAGATAATTCCAATTCAATTGGTGCCAATGCTTGTCAAAGACATATTATTACTGTTTCAGCAGTGTTGCACTAAAGTGTCTATTATTAGTTGCACAAAGTAAGACAAGTTGTTTATTATGTTTGTGTTCAAGCTAAAAAATAAATGGGGATATATTTTCCTAAAAAATATACTTCTTGGGCTTCTATATAAAGTGGGTTTTTAGAGCCGATTTTTACCAATAATCGCATTATCACGATATCATCGATAATGTGAGCCATGTATCACATATCGCATCGTGAGGTAGCCAGTGATTCCCAGCCGTAGTCACCATGACCTCTGTCAACCCGAAGTCAATCGTGTCCTGGTAACCGATGGACTAAAAGCCCCACCAATTGTAAAATTAGGCTCAATTCTGAAATTGAAAAGTCTTATTGTTCTTCTTTTTATTCAAGTTTTAATTTTACAATTTTATTTTCAAATTTTCAATATTTCTTTCAAGCTCAAAATATTGTTGGTTTTTTTTATTGAGTTTTATTTTTCAAACTTTCAGTATTTCCTTAAAGTTTACAATGTGTACTTTCAAGTTGAAAACTTTGTTCTATTTTTTTCCCCCAAATTTACAATGTCTAATAATAAGATTTACAATCTGGTTTTTGATTCACTGATCTCATTAGATATTCTTATCTAATCTTATTAGATACCATTGTTGTGGAGCCATAAAATTTTAAATTTGAGAGACAAAAATTTTGTAACTTATTTTGAAATTCTAACAAGATTGTGAGCTTCAACAAATGAGCGTCTCCGTCACATATTCACCTCACTGATCCTGTGATTTAACACAATATGACAACATTAAAAATACATTGACTAGGGAAAAAGCCTTAAAAAAACACTAAATATTTTATAAAATACCTAATCTTCTTTTAGCGCAGTGCTCTGTTAAACATACATCTTAAATATAAAACATATTTACTAAAAATGTGTATCAAGAACATGCCTCTGAAAGTATTTCTCAAATATAAACTGTATCTTTTTGTGTGTAAATTTGTCCTTGCACCACAAAAAAGCAGAACAGCAAGACGTCTTGCGGCTAAATGTATCTAAAGATGGAAGAAAAGGAAGAAAAAAAGGAAAAAAAAAAATTAGGAAGAAAAAAAATAAATCCCATCTCCTCCTTCATGTTTCTCAGTCCGGCCAGCAGCACGTTTAAAAAGAAATCCACAGCCAATATCAAAGGCAGAGGCAGAGCAAAGCCAGCCTCCCCCCTCCAACCCCTCTCACTTTTTTCCTCAAAGTCACATATTGATTTGACAGACTAAAATCATGACAGTCTCTTGATGGAGTTAGATTTTCTTGCAGCATCCGGACAAATGAAAGTCTGCTTTTATTTTCAAAAACAGGAATACCCAATAGATATTGACCCTTGGTAATCATTGACCCATATCCAGCCTCAGATGACTAAATGTATGACGGCATGACATCAGTGGGGACGGTCACTTCCTACAACTGCAGATGTCTGGACTCTCTCACAGAGAAATGACTGTGGCAGCTTCGTCACTTGATACAGAGCAAGCCTATGCTGCATCCTTTGTGGCTTATTATAAGTGACTTCATGTCTTATTTGCTATAAACCAAAATCTGGCATAAATATATGTCCAGTCTGAATAAGACAAAGAGAAGTCAATATTCCTCCTTTGATCAATAATCTTTAATATTTAAACAAATTGTATTTCTTTTTAGACTTTCAAAGCAAAACTGTGACGGTTCAGACTCACCTCCTCGATTATCTGCTCGATCTTCAAATCTCCTTGTTCCTGTATAGATCTGGGAAGAGATTGATATTAAAATTTGAGCGTTAGAGATCTTAATGTGATTTCATGGGAATTCTGCAACAGATTCTGAGAGGCTAAAGGGAGGCATCAAATCTTGTTCAATTCCAGATAGACTACAGTCAAGCAACAACACATTTTTGCTGGAAAACCTCTGCTATAGGTTGACATTTCACTCACTTTTGTTTATTTACCAAAAATAAAGGAAATTTAAGGGAGTATTAAAATAAACATCACAGAAGGTTGAGCTTTTTGTCAAAACAACAACATAAAAGCCCTGAGAATGAAGCCTCTTTACAAAAAATGAAGACAACTTTAGCTACATGTAATGTGGCATGCACAGTTTATGCATTTCGTTTTTGCGCCTCTGGCATCGCAGTACTCCCTTCACCCCTTTGGTTCAGCATCTACATGAATGTGCACACATGGACGGGACATTTACATCCCTGGGGGGGGGCACTTTGACTCATCTTGAGGCAGAACCTGATTGTGTCGACTTTCCACAACGTAACCAAGAAAGAGGCTTAAAAACTGACAAAACTGGATAATGTCGTTTAACCAGTTAACCCTTTAACACCTAACCTTCTGTGTTTATGTTTTTTGATTTTCTCCTTCAGAATCTGCTGGAATTACGTTGCTCGTGTTAACAGTTGAAAAGTTACAGAAGATCTTGCGTTTAAGCGTAACCAGCAACGCTTTAGGTGTTAAAGGGTTAAAGCCTTTTGGCTTGATCACAACTCGTCCCGAATCTATCTGCGAGTGAAAAATGGGCAAAACCTTTATGGGGGCACTTAGGTGGCCCATACAAAACTAAACAACTCAGTGAGCCTGTCGCACACATTTTTTTTTCTATGGGCACGCTGCGGGCAGAAGGTTGTAGCAAACACTTAACTTGTAAAGGTACGTGGGGGTTTAAGTGGGTGAGACACAAGCCGGTCATACACATTTTTCCATTTTTTTCCCCAATTACTCCAAACCCTCAAGAAAAGGGTGTATCCTCCTTCAGCACTCCTGTCTACAACCTTCTACAAGTACAGTTCATATGGGTGCTCCGGGTTTTTAGGTTATCTGGGTCTGTAGAGAGTTGTAAAGGAGCGGCTTCATCTTAAGGGAGGTGTGTTTTAAGCCTCATTATTAGTCGACTATTAAAATAGTCAACGACTAATTTAATAGTCGATTAGTTGTTACTTATATTATATGTAATCAGAGTGTAGTAAAGTTGAACAAAGTTGAAAGGGTTCAGTAACAAAAAATTGACTTTTTTCATAGTTGAGTCAGTGAGACCAAAACTTTATCTTTTGTGAAAAATAGTTTCTTGTTTCAAATACCGACCTCATTAGAGAGATGAGGAATATACTTTACATCAAATTAATTTTGACAGGTGACCTTTGACCCTATATATCCTTTATATCAGGGGTCACCAACGGTTGCCCTCAATCACCTCATAAGTCGCCCGCAGGTCTCTTCAAAAAATAGCACAACTCACTAAATTAAATTTTATTGTGATGCAATTTTTTGAAATCACACTTGCCTTTACAAAGAATTAAAAAGTAAAACATCTTAAAAATATATGTTCATTATTGTTGAAGCCAAAAATAGCCTATCCCACTTTTTTATTATTAATCGTTTTCTCGTTATAACGGGAAAATCGATAACACAGAAAGAAGCGTCCCCTTCTCCCTTTCCTGCATGGAGATACTGAGACTTTACCTGTTTTAAGATTCTTTATTTTGTGGTTAACAACAAAAACAACAGAAGAAAACACTCCACAAAAGTTGTTTTTGGTCAATTCTTTAACTTCTTAGTGGAGCTGCTCTCCTCAAACGCCTGAGTGAACCCGCCCCCTCCCTTTACTTCCCCCAAACCACAGCTGCTTTCCCATTAACTCTGACATTTCGTGAATTGGATTTTTGATAATTAGTTATCTTTAATGGAAACACAATTTAAAAAAAAAAAAAAAAAAAAAAATTCGCATTTTTCTAAAAACGTTTTTGCGTGTACAAGAGCTGGTTTTAGGGCGTATCAAAATGGATGGACATTTTTCTCAAAACTGTAATGGAAATGGACTTTTTTCTAATTAAATGCACTTCTGAAGAGTCCTTCCGAGTACAGCACAGCGGGCGCCACGACTGATCCCACAGCGTCACAGCTAATCTACTCTGTAAAATCAATAACCAAGATTTCCTCATCGCTTCATCTGTAGCCGCACTTCTGCAGCCTGAATATGATGCAGAAGTCTCCTTTGAGGATCAGTGCGAGTGCAGTGACAAACTTCAATGGATCTAGTCTGTGACGTCACCCAAATGCTCTCTTTTAGTGAATCAAATAAAAAAATACTTGTTCTCATCCATCGTTGCGTTTTTAATGACTTTTCGCGTGAGTTGGTTTGTGTTTTATTGCATTATTATGAAACCGTGTCATTGTGACACTGTGTTTTTTAGAAATTCCTAGAGTGATTCTACATGATGCGTTCACTGAGCACCGGATATCGGCAGCAAAACGAAGCACTTTATCAGAGAAAACATAGAACACCAGCACTGATCCGTATATAATCGATTGATTCAATAGTGTCGACGTTTTCTCTGAAAAACTAATTTGTTTTTCTGCCCTATAGGACACCCGTAGAATGCCCACAAACACTACTCTCTGTCAAATTTTCTGATTTTTAACAGTCAATAAGGACTTGACGGGCTTCTTGCACAGTCCACAGGACTTGGGGAGGATTGAAAAAACTTTAAAAATCCATACGACCAGCATGCATCTCACCTACTTCATCATTACTAACCCTTACGTATTGTTTAGGTGTCCACTACAACCTAACGCTCAATGCATGCCTGTAGAAATAAAAGTGTGAACATTTTTGCTGTAGGGCCTCAACGAATGGTCAACAAGCCTTGATATTTCATGCAGGCATCGTGAATGCCATGTACAGGTTTCCCCATTATTCACCTGAAGACAGCCCGTATCCACCCATGAGGGCAGTTGTGACTAAGGATTTAGAAAGTGAATTTAAAAACTGAACTGAAGTTAAGTAAGTAAGTGGACTCTACCTTTTTTGGTTGATTTTAATATACTTTATTGCGCTCTGCTTTTGTGCATATTTGTGTGAATGCATTGAATGCATTCACACTATTGAGATTCTTCATTTACGTTTTCTTCCGTACGTTCTAGTTATTCTTGTTTTTATTGCTATACATAGTGTCCTTGAGTGTCAAGAAAGGCGCTTCAAATACAATTGATTATTACTAATATGGTAAAGGAACAGTTAGAAGTTTGTTTTTTTGATTGAGTTCTTTCATCTTTCAGTTTGAAAGTTGGACTCTCTAATACGGGACGTTGTGTTAAATTCATAGCATCTGAGTTTAATATTTCATGTTTTCATTAAGCTTCTTTTCATATTTCTGAACTGTTGTAGAAAAAATAAATAGACTCTATATTGGGCATCGTGTTTTCTACCCTTTTGTCTCGGGATGCAAATTAAAAATCAGATTTTCCAACTACATTAATAAACAGATAAAACATGACATTCATTTCTTGATTCTACTTGTTCCCCCTATTCAATATTTTACACAGATTTGGTTAATTAAAGGACGTTAAAATAGGAAAAGTGTTACCTCATGTTTGTGTATGTTCCCCAAACAGCTGAAAGAGAGAGAAAAAAGAGAGAATTAATGATTCAGTGCAGATATAAGCACAACAGCAGAACACATCCGTCTGTCTGAGCCCGATGGCTGATAAGAGCTCTGTGGAAAAGTACGATGTTATGCCAAATACAAAACCAACAAGACCAATGTTCTCCATTAATATTCTGGATTGTTTGAAATTACCTTACAGGAATTGAGTTAAAAACTAAATTAAACGTATATCACAGGGGTCTGCCTCCGAAAAATCAGTTGGTAAATGTCAGAAACTGTTCACTTGCAGACAATAAAGATTGAGAGGATCAATGTTTCAATCAGGTGTTTAGGATCCATCCTGCTTCCAGCTTTTCCCGCTTCCTGTTCAATCACACTAGCCTTTGATGACTGTCACTATCAAACCTCTGCAGAATGTGGTGATGACCTGAATCGAGTGGGTTTAACCCTTTAAACTCCAACTCTGATCATCTTTTAGTCTATTATAAAACCGTTCCCAGTGGTCTTTTAATTAAAATTATGCCAAATTTGAGCCAAAATAAATAAAACTACCATTTTCTAGGACATAGTTTCTGCAGAGTGGCAGTAATCGATCAGAAATTCACCTCTGAGTTGTGATTGGGACTGTTGGCAGGGAGTAAGATCCCATCGTAATGACCCATCCTTCTATTTACTCGCTCTCCCACTAGCTTACAGCCCCTCACAATCCCAACCTAATGTTAGCGCAGCAACAAAAATGGTGAACAATATTGGAGCTATCCAGCCATACCAGATCCAGATACCAGCTCAGACAAGGAAAACAAAGACGTACATGGATCTATTTCATTGACATATAATAGAGATGGAAAAAACAAAGCTGTTACCTCGAGCTCCAACGAAATAAAGTTAATTCAGTTAACATTTTTCCACGATACTGATATCGCCCAATTTCACCATTTTGGGATTAGACGTCGTTAGCAAGCAGGGATTAGTCAGAGAATCTGTTGATCCAACGCTTTAAACGTTTGAGGTGGGGCAGGCGGGCACCACATGCTCTTATCGAGGAATCTGATTGGCTAGTTTATAACTTGAATAACTTGCGATAAAGAAAATATATCACGAATAAAAAAATGTTGGTTTAGCAAGAACGTTAAAAAAAGAGACACTAGAGCAAGAAAGATTATTCTGACAAACAGAATGACTGAATAATCGCTGTTTGTTTCTCTATATAAATCTATGGGATTTTGGCTTTCCAGGACCAGGAGTACTTCCTGTTTGGGACACGAGGGGGGCGAGAATGATCAGTCCAGTCCTTTCTATGTACTGTCTATGATCCATTTGTCCACAAGTGGACGCATCAGAATGGAGTGGAGCAGGGAGCTTGTGGTCTACCTAGCTTATTTTCTGTCCCAAACATGATTGTTTCTAAAACAGGATATTTTTCATCGGCTCCTGATTTACAATGATTTGCACTAAATCCTTGACTTACACTAAACCCTTCCTCTTGAAAGTACATTTAGCCAATGGTGTTTATTCTGGACAAACATGGAGGGGTGTCTTCTTCTTTTTTGTCTACTGTTTACTAGCACATGTCCACCACCTACAGTTAGAAGAGGCTTGGTGCGAAACGTTGAAGTGCTGCAAATCTCACAAATTTTCCTCTCACAGCTCTATTCTGATATATGAAAGACTTGGTGCCATATCATTCCAGCTGGGCTCAAACAACAAATATTAATTTATCTTTCATGATCATTTTTTTAATTGATTAACACTTCCGTAAATTAAAAAGGAACCTCATCCATACATCAATACCGAATCAGAGTCCCAGACTGGTCAAAGTTCAACTTAGCTTAACTTTCGACGGGTGTTCAATAGGCTCCCAATGTGTATGTAGAGCCTGAAAACGTCCGTAGAAACTTGTGTAGGTACGTGTGAATACGAGGGTTTTGAACGTGAAAGCCAATGTGATATTTAAGTGTCACTTGTGACATCTCCGGTGTTAAAGGGAAATTTGCAGGCTTGCTTTTGCAATACTCAGATCAGGTGGCTGCAAATATTGACTAAGAAAGCAACAACTGATAAAGCAAAACAGCAACAGGTTAGGCCAGGTTGACTGAAAACAAGCAGGTTGAAATTCTCCGCCCTCCATCATGGTGATGTTCAACTCAGAAAGAGGAAGAAGAGGTCGAAGTTCGAAGTGTGTGTCCACAACTGCATCCTGTCAGGCCCCTCCTGTGGGACACAAGGAAGTCCCTCCGATTCTTTTATCTTCATAGTTTTACAATAACATTCTGATGACACGTTTATCATCAGTTGGTTTTCAACCCTGGAAGGATTCCTCAGCGTAGAGCCACAGAATGGTGCTTCCCACCATACCGAGTACACGTGGTCACTTTACAATCAGACCTCTGACCAACAGGGAACTACTGGTTTAATCTTATGGGAAGAAGAAAATCTTGCAACACCTTGTCATAATAAACTGCAGTAGTCTTGTGAAACTCTTTCTCCTTTAGACCTCAGATGATACTTCCTTGTTTTATGTCAATATTAGACAATAAATGCACTAATCAGTTTACCACAAGCAGAAAACCACAAGCAAAAGCAGATAAAAATAAACACATTTATAAACAAAGTGCTGATGGTGTTGTAACATCCAACACTTCTCCAGATCAGGAGGCACGTTTGGGGCAACATTAGCAATAATTTGCTCAAAGTCGAAGGCTAAAAAAGGTTATGATGTTAAAACTTACTACTTTTCAATCTAATTATGTAGAAATAAATTATTCAAGACTTCAATAAACCTCATTCCACTCCTGGAAATCCTTCTCTAATAGAGCAAATACTGACACAGTCTCTTTAGTTTGTTTGTCCAGGGTGTGTCTATTTGTTGCTCCAAGAGACCCACCATACCTGATAAACATTGTGTCTTTAGCTCCTACTAATGTCTAAAGGCACACACTAAAAGCTGAGGAGTAAAATCAGAGGATTTTTAATTAACATAACTCAACAAAACTACCAACCACTCACTCTCCATGAAAACTAAACAGTGACCCCTTTGAACTCCAGACAGGAAGTACCCACCAGCTCCAAGAGGCTGACGACTTCTTTAGAGAAATAATCAGATAAATACTCAGTCATTACCAGTTTTTTCAGACTAAAAGTCGCTCCAGAGTTGCAGAGGCCAAAAAATGAATAATAAAGAAGAAGAAAAATAACTTAATGTCACACTTCATTTAACAAAATACAGGAGATTACACTTTGAGAGCCAAAACATAATAACGGAATAGATAACAATAATTGACTGAATATATGCACACTTTACCAACTCTAGCTTCATGAAACATAGGAGGAATCTAGTTTTTTAGTGTAACATATGAACAATTTTCCAGATAACCATAGCATATGGAACAAGCTAACAAATCACCTAACTCTTCAAGAGAATCTGGCCAGAGAAAAATATGGCACTTGAAAATTAATAGACGGAAGTCCCTCCCCCTGCCGGAGCCGGCCGCAAAAAAAAAAACGAAAAAAAAAAAAAACACAAATTATATTCTAAAAAGACAGTATTTTTACCATGTTTATTATGATATTTTTCCCATAGCACAAAATATTCATGTTATAAACTGATCAAATGTCTCACATGTGGTCTCACATCAAACATTTGATTGACAGATGTTGTTTATCCCACTTTCAGCGGTAGGGGTGTGGCTTTCCATGAAGCTCACTCTTAATTGGGAGGCTTGGTTGCCATAGAGACAATTAGACTCTGGCCAATCAGAGTTTGGCTCCAATAGTACAATGAAAAATGAATTAATTTCATTTGGATGGAGCCGGGAGTAAACTGTTTTCGATGGGTGACATCATGCTCACTCTGTCCACGTTTCATATACAGTCAATGCTAACAACTTTAAAAACAGTTTCTCTTATTCAATTTACTTCTTATACCTTATTTGAACAATAATGAAAGGTATTAATCTGAATTTTGAAAAAAAAAATCAGCTTCATTTGGAATACAAAGAAAAAATATGTCACTAAACCCAATAAACTGAAGTGTGAAAGCTTTTTTAAAGGATATTTCAAAATAAAAGATGTGGGGGCTCGGCCACAGTCACCATATGGCTGTTTCTCTCTACAAATGAGATGGATTTAAAGAAAGAAAAAAGCAAATATATATATATATATACATTTTGTTTGTTTGATGCATAGGTCAGGGCTCATCAATTGGCGTACTTACATGCAATGTAGGCGATCAAAGCGAGGGCAAAGAGCAGCTTCATCATCCTTCTGTTTAAACCAGAAATCATCCAGATGACTCGCTTCATTATCCGCTCATAACAGCCGATCCGGGAGACGGTTCAAGTCAAGCGGACCATGGTGAGCTGCGATCCCTGTCCTCGGAGGATTTCAGGTTTGAAACTGGAACCAGCTGCAGAGGCAGACGGGCAGCTAGCAGCTACGTAAACAGCAGCAGCACCAGTTTACGTGGCTAGCAGCAAACTCCAGGCAGAGAGCACGGGGACACACTTAAACTGCGTCATTGAACCCCGGACTAAGGCTGCACCTACGTTAACTAGTTCTTATCTTTCCTGACCTAATGACAAACTGTGCCAGTGCCCTGAAAGCTAGTTAACTACAGAGTAACGTGTTAGCTTCTCGTTAGCCACAGACTGCTAGCAGCTACTGAATTGCTAGGTTCCTTTTTCCAGACTTTCCCGCCGCTTATGGTTAAAAAACCCCCAGAAGCTATTTTAATCTCATGTTTACATTACGCCCAAAAAGTTACCCATCCGCCCATTTAAAAGTAGATAGAATAAAAACGTGCTGGAAGTTGTTCTTCAGCCGAAATCAGCATGAGAGCGAGTGCTCTGTCCTCGATTGAGCAGCCTGCCTGCCTGACTTTCTGAATGTGACGTTGGACTTGAACCAGTCTTTGAAAACAAGCCATTTATTGTTGTGTAACCTCGTGAGGACGCCGCAGTATTTACTTAATTGTCATCCTTTTGTGACACGGTAGCTTCCAAATTCCAGAGTCATTCAAGTGAAACCCTCACAATGGCTTTTTTTATTTAGAGATTGGCACATGTCTACTTGAAATTCCCATTTCAACCACTAATCTTATCTGGCGCTACTGAGCATGAAGTATGTTCAGTCAGAAAGATAAAATAAGAGCACGTTCATCACTCCCTAATAATAATTTTAAAAAGCGTTTCACATACATTATTTTTAAATACAGATTATTACAGTCTTTAAATTATAATTAAAAAACTAAAATAGACATGCCAACAAATGTCATAAAATGCCATGACTGCCTTGTTTGAGCCATTCCATTAGAAATAAGTGTATTACAGTGTAACTTATTTAACAGAATTGGTAATAATATACATTTTTGTAAAGGCTAAGACAGAATAACATTTAAAAAGTTGTTTATTATTGTGTTAATGTTATGAATATCTTATTTATTCAAATTGGCCATTGTTTCCCCAAAATGCTGTCACCTTATTTTGAAAGGATATTCAAGAAACTTTAAATTCCCCATCCGATAATTTTTTATCTTTTGTAAAAATATTCCCTGTGATCTTTTAATTTTGATTATGCCGTTTTAGCCAAAATGTTTCTAGGATACAGTTTCTTCAACGAAGCAGTAGTTGTTGGTGCAGGGGAAGCCCACCCCTATTTCCCATTATCCATCTGTTTACGTGCCCTCCCACTAGCTTCCAGCCCCTCCATAGACTGTATAAGAATAACTGGACAGAGCAAGCCCCCCTACTTCCGTGTTCCATATAGGAAGTACCACTGGGTTGCAAAAAGGCCAAAGTCCCATTGACTTACATTGAGAAACAGACAGTTATTTCTCAGTCATTTTATATCTCAGAATAATCATTCTTCCTCTGCTGCTTTCTGATTAACTTCTTTTTTCTAATCCTAATTTTTTTTAAAGATTTTTTTCCATTATCACAAGTTATTAGAGTTATAAATTGACCAATCAGATGGCTCAATAAGCGTTTGTGGGTCTGACGTCGAACGTCTGGGGGGTTTGATTGACAGATGACGGGTAGCCAATGGGAGCAGACTTCATCAATGGGTCCGTGAAGACCTTTTAACACCTACTTTACAATTCAACAATGTACCAATCATTGTCCTACTGTTGTTTTCCTCAATGGAATGTACCGATGCAGCAGTTTGAAACAACAAGAGGAGCATGCTGTCAACATTTTTAGATGAGGATTTACTCTGGAGAAATAGATTTCACTCTGAGGTTATGTGGTTTGGACTTTTTTGTTTAACGTTCGTTTTTCTGATTTTCACTGTTTTGATTGTAGCTTATAAATTATAAGTTGCATATATGTGCATAAAACCACCAACCAAAGTTTCATCTTTGCCGCAATTTTCCAGCTTCAGCCTGAATTAGACGCAGCCATCTGAGGAGCGCGAGACAAACTTGAAAGGACCTGATCGTATTTTTAAACAGAAAAAAGATCCAGCTGTTCACTTGTTAGGATGGTTATTTATTTTAAATACCGCTGAACGCGCTTCTCTCGTGCATCTGATCAGACTGTAACGTGGCCGCTGCGGCCCGCGCGCGAGGGGACGGCGGGCACGGCGTCACCTAAATGCTCCTTTTATCTCGACAAAAAGGAATAAATGTAAGTAAATCCAAAAGGACCGCTGACAGAATC
>NC_050532.1:2909396-2922426 GCF_002922805.2 Oryzias melastigma | reverse complement strand
CTCGACAAAAAGGAATAAATGTAAGTAAATCCAAAAGGACCGCTGACAGAATCAAACGTTGGAATGGTTCTCCCTCAAAGGCTTCAACAATGACTTGTATGATTCTCCCGAGCCGCCGTTATTGAAGGTGTTTACATCCGCGGTCACGTGGTCGAGGCGTGGAAAGAGGCGGACGGTTGCAATAAACTCACTCCTGATTGGCGACAGTACTTCCTGTAGATTCCATGACTCAGCTATGACTCAGACCAATCGCTGAAGATGGGTTGCGAATGGCGGTATCTGTTTCAGGAATTGACGGTGAAAGCGGCGGCCTACTTTCGCGAGGAGAGGAAGTAATGCATTTCTAATGGGGGACCTCATTGCTCGCTCTGTCCATTCTTATATACAGTCTATGAGCCCCTCCCACCCTCAACCTAATATTACCGGTGTAACACAAATGGAGAGCAATATCTAGTCGTACAGTTTAGATCCAGATTCCAGCTCAGACGAGGAAAACAAAGACATACATGGATTTTTTTTCATCTACAAGTGTATGCATCAGAATAGAGTGAAGAACGGAGCTTGTAGCCCACTGATTGTGGGTTCTACATCACACCTACAAGCTTTTTTCCAACAGATTTCTTATGTGCTTTTGATTTATAACAATGTAAATAAATAAAACTGATTTTTTTTAACATCTTCTTGCTAATCCTATTTTTTTTTCATATTTTGTTTTTATCACAAGCTATTCAAGTTATAAACTGGCCCATTAGATGCCTCAGATGCGCATGTGGTGCCTGCTGGCCCCACCTCAAACATTTGATTGACAGATAATTCTGATCTCGCTTACAGTGGAAGGGGTGTGGACTTCCAATAAGCTTTCTCCTGATTGGTGACAGTAGAAACGTTAACTCAAACCAATCACTGTTCTATTTGTCATGTTGCTCCAACATGACGACGTCCGTATCGACGAAAAATGGCGACTGAGTTGGCCTTATTTCATTGGAGCTGGAGGTCAGGCGTTTTCTATGAATGACGTCACGCTCACTTAGTCCAGTCCATGCTAATTACTGAAGTGCAGGCAGCTGTGACAGCTCAGAAATACAAGAAAAAGCAAATAATGGCATATTTCTTTTTTCATATTTTCCTTGTCCAAGCACTTTAACCCCACATGTGTGAAGGGATTTCCAACAGTCTTTTTGCAACGTATTTGTTCCAAATCTGCAGTTTGCAGATCTTTGGAGTAGCCTACATAAAGGTAACTTGATTGCACTCCATTGAATAATGGAATAATAAAAAAAGAGTAATTGAAATTGTATTAATGCACATTGTTTGAAACTTTTTTATTTAATTTTTGGCTTTATTTGTTATTTGACTGTTCTTTTTTTATCAGTTTTCATTTCTTGTTAACTCCAAATCCAATAATTCTAAACAGTAATTTTCTGAGACAAGTATTACACTTTGCCAACAATGAACATTTAACAATTGCTTTTACATCCTGAGATAAATTTTTTACAAAGCCAAATAATAACCTTTTTTAAAATTTATTGTCAAAGAAAAACAAATCTACAAATAAATTACTTACACATACTTTTAGCCATAAAGATTACAATTTTTGTGGGTTTCAAATTAAAGATGTTCCTAGTTGTTTATCACTTTGCATTTTAGCATGTAATAAAGACAAAAAGCTACCTCTTTCAAATAGTATTATTACCTTTTACAGTTATATTTTTGTCTAAGAGCAGCATCAGTCATGTGACAAATTATTCAGAACTGTTGTAACAATCCCTTAATCAAAGCAAAATTTTCTTTAACAATTAAAAAAAAAAATTCTTACGACAGAGAAAAAATTGAAAACATTTAAGTGTCATATTAGACATATTGCCATTTTTTAAACAAGCAATAAAACAAGACTGTGACAGATTTTTAATGTAAAAAGATTATTTTACTTGAAATTATTAAATGGTTACAAGCATTGAAGTAAAAAGAATTAAGAACTTCCTGTTTGTGCAAAACAAATAACTCTAGCCACACGCACACTTGAAATAATAAAGTTTACATTTAAATTAATTTTCTGTGCTGCTGTTAATTTTTGTTTAATGCCTCCATCTGCAGCCAATTTCTGCCCCATGAGTATGTTTTTACAAAGCTGACACATTAAACTGAATTTATCTACTTTTGCCTTCTTGTTAAATTAAAAGCAGAAAAAAATATATCAAACCGAGCAGATCTTATTTCTTTTTATTGTTTTTTTTCTGCTCTTGTTAATCTACAGATTTACAGCAGCAACGCAGGGACACCTCAAAGGGATTTTGCAGATGACTTGTTTCCATTTTTCCATAAGTCATTGCCGACACAATTGTGCCACATTTGCTCTTATTTAACCAGACAGATGCAAACATTGCAGGGCTTAAACAAGGTAAAACTTTTGACTTCTTGTTTGAAGCAAGATGTAAATTCACAGTAAAACAAACATTTGAATTGGTTTACTTGAAGCAATCAAAACAAAATAAGCAATAAAAGAAATGTATACACTCTCATTCATTATTAGAAATATCAATATTTATATATAGAAATAAATAATTGGTATTTCATTAAAACTCAGATCTGAATAGAATAAGCGCTCATGTAAATAAAATAAAAAAACTTTAAGTAGTGTATCCATACTTTTATATATTGAATATATTTAGGGTCTTTAGTCATTAACTTATTGATTGATAAATAAAAAAGTAAAAGAAGATAAAGAAAAGTACATATACACATATAAAGCCCATGTACACAGGTTTGTCATTATAATCATTCTTAATCACAAGTAGATATAGTTGCACTTATATATTCAGTACAACACACATTGAATCCATTAAATGTTAAATTTGTCAAAACAGAAGAAGATGGATGGATGGATGGATGGATGGATGGATGGGTGAATGTGTCTTTACATTTGAGTTCCAAAAAAGAGCCGTTTTTATATCTTTAGTCAGATTCTACCTTACTGAAGATATACTTTAATGTGTTGCATTCCTTGATACTTAAGAGCAAAAGTGAGCTAGGTGTGAAATCCAGAGTTCTGAATCTCCATTTGTGAGATACTTCCCAAAAGCTGCTGTAAAAACAAATGAAAAAGAATAGAAAATCTTGAAGTCTGTAACTTGGCTTCAAATAACACCACATATTTTTCCATTTACCATATAGCTTCCAATAGTGGCCAGTCTCTAATTGACGCCAGTCTCCAATAAATACAGTACTTCACTTTCGGCTTATCCCTTTCGGGGTCGCCGCAGCGTAACAGCATCCACTGTTTCGCATCAGTGATTTGGCAGAGTTTTTACGTCGGATGCCCTTCCTGACACAACCCTGTACTTGAGGGACACAGGGACCCAGTTAGGCAGCAGCGTCAAGGGTCTTGCATAAGGACTCAATCTGGGTGGGGATCAGTGGACAACCCTGGGAATCAAACCCAGGGCTTCTGCGTTGCCAGCCTTTCACCTATCCCACTGAGCCACCCAGCCGCTGCCAGTCTCCAATAATTACCGGGTCTAAACAGGTGTTTGTTACTTTAGATGTAGTCCCTAATAAAGGCTGTGCCAACTTTAAGATCATCACCCCCTACGTCCAATCCTGTAGTATTTGTGTTGTGAGCTAGTGTAACGATGGCCAAGAAACGCTTATTTGATTTAGTGTTTAAATTTTGTGCGGTGGCATACGCCAAAGAACATTCTGGTGAGGAATCTGCCTGACATTTTTTGGGGTAGATCCTAAATGTATCTGAGAATTGCGCAAGGAGACGGGTGATATCAAGAAAATGGCTACAGAATGAGGAGAAACAAGCAAACAACTGTGTTGTGGAGGTGCAGGAAAGTGAGAAATGAATTCGAACAGGGCTGTCCAAATCCAGACCTCGAGGGCCGCTGTCCTACATGTTTTCCAACCAACCTGCCATTGAAGCTCCTTATTGGCCAAACACACCTGATCCAGGTAATTAGCAGCAGATAAGGCAGGATTTCTGGAAAACCAGCAGGAGCCCGGCCCTCGAGGAGTGACTTTGGACACCCCTGAATTAGAAGAACTTGTTTAAATGTGGATTATTGAGTAAAGACAGAAAGGTTTGCCGAGTGTCTCTAGGAAAATGATTAACATGAAAGTGATTAAAATGAATAAATGAAATGAAATGAAAGCAAAGAGGATTTTTAATACAAAGATTGATGGTGTGTCATGATTTCTGCGAGGTAGAGCAGACCCAGATGCTATCAACCCAGAAATATAATGGAGAGTCAATCCAATAGTAGAAAAGGTTTATTGCCCGAGGAGTGTTTGGTGAACGCCAGCCGGAATAGAGTTCGGTGGGAGAAGGATGTTGAGGATCTGTGCCAAATTTGTCTTGGTGGCGAGAATATAGTTGAACCCAGGAGCAGCAGATTGAAGATCTTGGAGGTGAGTAAAATGGACAGTAGCGTGGCGGAAAGACGTGGCGGGGCAGTCAGCAGAGCGCGTGATGTGGAAACAGGCAGTGGTATTGGAGGACCCAGACCAGCACACTAAGAGATGATCCTGGAGACAAGGAGTAGGTTGTGAGCAAAGTTTCAGAGACATAATTCAATAAGTTTGGCAAAAGGTTCAAGGCCAAAGTACTGCACCATAGTAGGTAACAAACTGGTGAATGCTGGAGCATCTTATATAGTGAGCCATAGTAGTTGAAATGAGGGCCGACTGCTGGGTACAATCAGGAGAAGCCCAAGGAGCACCATGGCATGATGCTTCAGAAAGGAAAGAGACGTTCACAACGAGTGTTAACCACAACATAATAGAATTTTTTTTCATTATTTCAGTAAATCCTGAAATGTTCAACTGGTGTTGTCTGCATTTCTTGATCGAATTTGACCGCAAAATGAACCCATTAGCCATCACCATTCTGTCTGTGATGGAATAAGCACCTCTCTCCAATGCACGTCTGTCTCTAATAATCGCCCAACCAGATGCCACATTTTTAGAATAAATGCTGGGGCTACTATTGGAAAATTCATGGTACATATTAAGCCCCCACCTTCCATTGCCCAGTTAGAAGCGCACCACAAATCATCAAAGCATCATCTTGACTAGGGTGGCCATGTAGGCACAGTCTTCCTCGACCTAAATGTGCCTTTGATACAATTAACCATGACGCCCTTCTTGCAAAAATTACTCAGTTTAATTTTTCAGAGTGCTCTTCAGTGGATTGAATTATCTCTTATGGACAGAACACTGGCAGTACAACTATGTGTTGCTCGATCATCTTTTCTATCCTGCTCAGCGGGAGTCCCCCAAGGTTCAATCTTGGGACCCCTGCTCTTTAGCCTTTATGTGAGCAACTTGCCAGATGTATGCCCAAATACGTCATGTCTTCATCGTGTCTGTAATGTCTACTCTTCAGCTTAATGTTATATGTATTTCTTTTACCTGCCTTAGGACCAAAGATGTAAATGATCTTATGTGTTAATTCTGGCATATTTATGTTGTAGCCTTGCTGAAACATTGATTAATATGTATTGTTCTCATTAAAATAAATTAAAGAAATGTTGTAGTTCCTCAAAAGACCACTGGAGGCTAGTGTCACAAGGAAGTAATTGACCCAACAGCCCCATTTACTCCCAAGTCCGTGTTCCCATTCTACATCTGGCTTTAATTTCGCTCTGTAGAATCACACAGGTCACGTCAGAGATTATCTATCCAGAGCTACATGTTGTGGGACCATATGTCCATGGGGTATTGCAGCCTCTGAAATCATGGTCTTTAATCTCAGTGGGTGAGAAGTAGCTTAACCCTTTAAGAAATACACACTAAATTTCCCACTATAGAAATATATCCTGGAAATCTCTTTTACATTTCTAAATGTCCCCACTTACAATGAAGGAGACATTTAATAATTAATTTTTAAATGTGCCTGTTTAAGCTATTGGCTTAACATTCTTTGTTTGGTGTCAATATCTCTGCATGTCATCCGAATTTAATCAAAAATGTTTAGAAGTCTCAAGCAGTTTTTTATTTTTTATTTTTAAGGTGAACGCAAACTTTAGTCATTTTATTTGGTAACTCTTTCCCTTTTGTTGGGCTCACGTCTCATTTTTTCCAAAAAACCTACTTTGAAAGTCACATATGGGGCTTGAACATAGCCTGAAACCAGTACACACTTACTCATAAAAAACATGAGCAATCTGCTAAAGTTAATCTACTTGTTTGGATCCTGGACAACAAACTTCATTGATCCTTTCCTCTTGGCAAACAGCTGTCCACTTTAGATCTGATCTGACAGCAAACGCATCTTTTTAGTTTATGAAACACATCTGTTTGGCAGATGCCACCCTTAAGAAGCTTAAAATGTTCTCTCACGATACAAGCTGGGGCAGAACAAGATCTGATCAAGCCTGAATGGTGATTAAAGTGCAGGACTCTGAGGGGAAGAGGCCTCTATTCACACAAAAAACAGATGATAGCACAGTCAGAAAATTAAAAAACACCCTAAATTAAGACAAAGAAATCAAGAAATTGAAGAAACTGTAGTTAAACATCTTGAAAGTCAGTCTTTTTCCTAAACAAGTCAAGCAATGTTTCAAGATTTAGTGAATGTCTTTACAGTATCCGAGGGACTCATGATGATGCTGATGTACAGCAGATAAATCACAGCTGCTTAGACAACAACAAAAACACATTTTTTGTCACTTTTTTTGTCAGGTCGTTAATAAAAAACAAACTGCTTACGGAAAATAATCTTTTTAACAGAGAGAGCGGCCTTCTGGATGAGAAACAGACATGATCTTTGGCACGCCTAATGTGGTTACATGATTGGCTGATGAGGTCCCTGAGGGGTGATTTTCAGAACGACCCATCTGTCGCTCCAGTTGTTTGTGGGCCATCTGACAGCTTTTGGCAGTTTTGATAAAAACAGCCAGAAGAGAGATTTTGTTTAGTAAGTTGAAGCCCCGATGCTGATTTACAAGTTAAAACTTCTTTCTGGAAAACAAAAAAGTTCGAGTGGCATACTCTTATTACATAAACATAACTAAAACCTTTCTATTGTACAGTCATAATACAAATTCATGCCCAACCTCTTTTTCTTACAGGCAAATAAATGGAACAAAACAGATTTATAATGGGACCAGTTATTTTTTTTTTACTTGTGTCCTATGTAATGCCTCTGGTGGAATCAGAAAAAATGTTTTGAACTTTAAGAACCTTTTAGGCCTGATACACTGTATTTTCCACTCAATAAGGCGCACTTAAAAGCCTTTTTTCCCCCAAAAAAGGACATGGCACCTTATGTACGGATTCAGATTGTTTGTGCTCACTGATATCAACCATGCATCAGGTATTATTGTGTTTTATTTTATATATATGTATATTATTGTGCATTGTGTTTCCTATATAATAGCCTATTTATTAAAGTTTAAAATGTTGTTCATTTGTTGCACTTTGTACAAAAACATTAACACCACAGCTTTGTCTTACTTTTGTGATGATCATTTTCCTTTTAAAACTGACCAAAATTAAGCATGTTATGATCCTTTTATTGTATCTGCTAAGTCGGATCTTCTTGTTCACTGACATGTACAATTTGCTGTCGCTCTTTACGTATCTTGGACAATGATAACAGGTTAGCGTAGCATCAGCAATACCGGTATATCTCATTGGTTGGACTGTTGTTTTTCTTACGTGTTACTAACAACGTTGGGAGTTACAGTATTTGTCCCTTTAACCCTGTTTTGGTTGTTTCAACTCTGTAACACAACCATCGTCAGATAATATTTATTAAAGACAGTTTAAAAATCAATGGTTGTTTTTTTTACTTTTGTCTAAAATAATGAGAACTCTCTTAAAGTGTGTATTTTGGATCGCAAATCTTCTAATAAATCACTTTTTTCATGAAAATGACCACAATTATTTTCTCCTTTTGGTTACATTTTAGGAATTTAGAGGAAAAAAACTGTTATTTAAGAGAAAATATCAGTTTGAAATTATTTAATTAGAACAGGGGACATATAAATAATTTTAAAATATTTAATTTTCAATAAACAACTTTTATTATAATATTCACAGAGATTTCATCATAGTGTACGTAACGGCGTTGAAAATTTAATTCAACCTCTACTAGAAATAAAGAAAATGTATCAAATAAAAATGCCTCAGATGGGAAAATGTTTCTTTCTGATAGTTAAACACATTCCAAATAACGTAGAACATATTTAAAAATGAAACATTTTGGTAAAAAATGACTATTTTTTCATGTCTAATTCGAAACATTTTCATGGAATGACTCTATTAAACACCCCTTCCAGGACTTCATGGCACATTTGTATGATTGTTGTGGCCTAAAACACTTGATGTTGCAGCAGCTTTTGTGAAAAGTTGTGACAAAAGTTGGAACATTTTTAATACATATATATATATATATTTTTTACGTGTTACCAACAAGGTTGCAAGTTCTGGGAATTTTTCTTTCTACATGTTACTTACAGCATTGGCAGTTAGCATTACAGTAATGTTTGTTTTAGCAGTATTAGTCTGTTTTTATACGTGTTGCACAAAGTTGGAAGTTACAGATTTGTTAATATGCTAAATGGACTAATGTGTAACATGTTACAAAGAAGTTCTAGAATAACTGAAAACATTTAAAGGGCCTATGTTTTTTGAGCTTTTAAGTGTACTATGATGGTGATTCCTCTCAACCCACCCCAAAGTGGTATTTTGCTCCATCCATTCATGAATCTCAGAGCATTTTTCTAAAGCCCTGCCCTTTAAGGAACTAGCCCCTCCATGTACACAGGTATGAACGTATTGGAACAATACGTGTATTAGTTCAGACCGGAACTAAGCACAAATAAAAGTTTTGAAAGCTCAATGAGGGTCAGACATGTAGGTCAATCACAGGCTTTCAAGAAGAGTCTGGGGTGGTCAGGGTTCAGGCAAGGGTCAGGGCAGGCGACAAGCAATCAGAGATAGAGCAGGGTCATGTACACGGAAGATCAGGTCCAGATGCAGGCAGGGTAGCGCAAACAATACTTCGCACTGAGTGAGGCTCTGTGCAGTACGTAAGTGTCCTGGGGGTAATTGGCAAATGAGAGCCAGCTGAGCGGCATCCGGAACCTGTGCGCTGGGGTTGCTGGGAGATGTAGTGCAGTCAGTATTCTGGAGATGGCTCCAGTCAGTGACCAGAGGGGGAGACAGAGCGCTGACTCCTGACAGATGGACTTATTTCTTGCTTAATGCGCTTTATAGTTATACAACCTAAGTTCAAAAATCAACATTCATTGTTGGTGCGTCCTATACTGCAGAATATATGGTAGTTTTAAGCAAAAAAAAACATAACTTATTGCTCAGCATTTTCGAATCTCTGTTGAAAATTGGTGTAGAAATGGAGACTTTTCCTATGACCTCACTGTGAGGAGTGTCCTTTTATTACTGCCTCTTTTTTTGTCAACAGGATCACAACAAAACACCCTCTAAAGCCATTTAAACAGAAGCTGCCGCAGGCAGAAAACTTGGACAAAATCCAGTTTATTTATCAGGAAATATGCTTGAAGCACTTTGCACTATCAGTGGGTCAAAGGTGGAAATACTTACATGAATTAAACTTTTGAACCGCTATGTCTTATCCACATGGATTAGTTTGCATCACTGGATTTTCTGCTTGAAGCCAAGTTAGGATTCACTGAGGATGCAGTTCTGTGCCATGCTTGAATTCATGTCAAAATAGATCAAAATGATCATACGTTTATTTTAATGATTAGTTAAGCACTTTTAAGCAGAATTTATGCACATTTGTCTTTTTTTAGCTTTTAAATAATTTTTCAGAAGCACTTGAAAGAGGAAAATAAATCACAAAATATTTTCAGATTCAGCAAAACCTGGACACAAAAATCCAACAATCATTACATTTATTATTTGTGTTTAGCTCTTGATAGAGACACTAAAATGCAATAAAAAAAAGGAAAATATTAAGATAACCAATCTTAACAGATTTTTGAAGAAGTGAGTGAAGGCCCAGTTTTTATGACCTCATTAATAATATTTTTTATTAGTTTACAAGGAAGAAAGATTTAAATCGGTACAGTTTTACCAGATGCTGATTTATTTTTTGCCATTTGGGCAAAAACGTTAAGCAGATGCTGGTCTGTCAAGTCTTCCTGCTGGAACGTTGCACTGCAGCATTTCAGACAACAATTTTTTTTTTTCAAAAATGTTACCCTGCAGCAAAGAAGCTGCTGCCCTCTCAAATATTGAACATCTTTCTAATCAGAAGAGTTTGATGATTTCCCAGACTGAACTGAAGGAATATCATTCTTGATTGGGGTCTGACGGCCCTCCTCTGGCCATAAAAGCCTCTGGGTCTTCTCTCCTCATCTCCAAGTCTGCACTTGGAAAAAAAAAGATGGGTAGAAATGACAAATTGGCTAAAGATGGTCCTACACAGTCATAAACCTCTGCCAACCGTGTTTTTTGACTAACAAAACTCTGGATGAGATCAATGACGCATTTACTGAGCAATTCACAGAAAACAATACTTTTCAGAGAAATTCTTTTAAATGATGTATGAATTCTGTAAACTCTGACTTTTTAAGAATTCAAAGGAGTGACGGTTTAATAACTTGTGGCCTTCACCACTGGATGACTCTCGTCCAGTATGTGTTTGGATGTGATCATGTCAAATTCTGTCTGAAAGAGAAGAGCTAAAGACATTCAAAAGCTTGTCCTGATGAAATACATAACATCTTTACAGACTTTGACAGGAACCCTGCACTGGAAAACTGCATTGGGGGTTTCATTAGATTTTAGTCTCAGAGTGGATGATAGAAGGTTATAAAGTTTTCATTTATTAAGTGTTTTTACTAGGTTAAGTCCAGTTGAAGATTTGATTTATGCGTTTGATCCTTCTATCAATTTATCCCCTTTTTGGATCACAGAGTTACTGGAGCCTATCCCAGCCACTGAAGAAGACTGGGTACACCGTGGACAAGTTGTCAATCTGTCTAAGGACCCAACGCATCCTCACTCCCTAAACCTTACCCGGTACCAGTTCCACATCCATTACCATGTCCAATAGCAACAAGTTGGAGACATCCAAAAAATAAAAAATTGAAGCAGAGGGGCCTGAAGCGAGTTGGGACTGAGAATGTGTTAAAGGACTACACAATAACACACGTTCAAACTGAGGTGCAGTTTGGACACATCAATTAATCTATGAAGGATATCTTCGGACTGTTGGAGGAAGCAGGAGTGCTCTGAAAAAAAAACCCACACATGCACTGGGAGAGCATGCATACTGCAAACAGAAAGGACCCAGCTGGAATTTTGAACCAGAACCTTCTTTGTGTGAGGTGAGAGTGTTTATAGCTTCTCTCAGTATCCAATAAGCTTTTTTTCTTTCCTTTTACCCATTAACTCCAATTCAAATGAAGGGGTTTGGGACTTTGTTGGAGTTGTGATCATTTTGGAAAAGGCCAATCCAGAGTACTTCATTCATACTGACCTTTACCAACATGAACACTTTGAGACATTCCCCATGCACTGATGAAGCTGCCCCATCAGAAAATGCTTACAGTAGCAGGATGACTGTTCCCCCCCTTGAGTCCATGGAACAGTGTGGAAAACTGAGCTAAAACTCGATTGTGAATTATGATATGCTAGAAGCTCTGATCACACTGCATATATATAGTATATATATGCATATATATATGTAAATATTCAAGTTTAAATGTAGTTGTTATTGTCATAAGCAAGTAACAAATGAAAGTCTAAGTAAGCATAAAAAAACGACTATACAGCAGCAGTCTCATTTTTACATGCCACACAATGGCCTCTGAGCTTTTCAAAAAGCTAAAAATTTGACAGCAACCGGACAATTTTTCTCTAAAAGTTGTCATTGGTCAGTGGCCGGCCGGAGACATTTTGAGGATGCGCGGTAGAAGTCCAGTGACAGGCAAGGATGATGCCATTATGAAATCGACTAACAGGTTGGTGGCAGCCAGAATCTCTGACCGGCAGCAGCTCTAACTGGATGATATGTAAATGTCTCCAGTTGGTGGCCATCCAGATCAAGTGGCACCGGCCGCCAGCTACCTGGTTTATATAAAAAGCGAACCATTTTCCACGTCTCACAGCCGCCTGACCACCACCATCTACATTTATGACCACGTCAACGATTTTCAAAAAAGTAGGTCGGTGGCATGAAATCTTGAAGATTCTGCCAATGGATTGTGAATAGCATTAAAGAATGAGTTTCTCAGTCTGGTCTTACAGTTTAGACTCCTATGTTTTCTGATCTGAGGGGAGGAGTTTGAGTCCATGTTTGGGTTACTATGTTGGGCAGTCTGGCTTCTTTTTCTGGTCGATTTCGCAACAAGGACATTTCTCCCGGGTGGGGCTAGGTGACGGGCTGACACGCAGGAGCCCTGGGTTCAATTCCCAGGGTTGTCCACTGATCCCCACCCAGATTGGGTCCTTAGGCAAGACCCTTGACGCTGCGGCCTAACTGGGTCCCTGTGCCCTTCAAGTACAGGGTTGTGTCAGGAAGGGCATCCGCCTTAAAAACTGCCAAATTACTGATGCGAAATAGTTGGTGCTGTTACGCTGTGTCCACCCCGAAATTGATAAGCCGAAAGTGAACTACTGGGTTGTTAGCCCTCTGCAGGATAGCCGGATAGTGAGGCTGTCACCTTACAGTGTTCCGACAAGCTGCAGGTCTATGTTTGTCTGGAATCTTGCCCGAGACTGGCCGGCGAAGGGTGTCCCTACCAGGGGCAAGCTCCAGACGGTATTGCTCCCTAAGTCATCAGTTCACTTACGCCTCCTTGCCGCGGCAAGGCCAGACCTATAAGGAGGTATGGGTTCTCCGTCTCCCTTCCTACCATCCTTCAAGAGCTGCATTGCAGTTTGAACCCAGGGGTTGCAGGCTGGAAACGACCTCGAGGCACTCGGTGGACAGATGTCATTGCAGAGACCTTAAACCACATGGGGTTGCTATGAAGGATGCTGAGATTCTGGCACAAGACCAACAAAAATGGAACACCCTAGTCCAGTGGTC
>NC_050532.1:2904362-2909261 GCF_002922805.2 Oryzias melastigma | reverse complement strand
GTTGCTATGAAGGATGCTGAGGTTCTGGCACAAGACCGACAAAAATGGAACACCCTAGTCTATCTGTTTGGCTGTACGCACTGGGAAGGGGCATCACCCCCCAGCAAGAGCCTTGATGATGTGTGGGTGGAGTCCTTCCGAATCGAGGCAGCACTCGTGTAGACTCTACTATAGTAAATAGCCTGTAGAGTGAAGACCTGGTAATCCTTCAGCTTGCTTCACCACTCTAAGCAGACATTCATTGACTGGACATTAAAACTGGACATCCCCTTTGCACAAATCGAGTTCAGTGTGATTATAGCGTTAGACAGAGCTTACAGACTGAACATGGCTCATTTTTCATTCCTGTGGCACGACCTATAAATCTGTGGATGTTTAACATGTGGATGTGGTCACATGCTTGACAGACCCAAAAGCAGATTTACCAACTCTGTAAACGAAGAAATTAACTAAGAAACATTCCTGTGAAACTTTACAAATAAACTATTGGCAGGTTAAACTCAACAAAATTGTACAAGAATTGAAAAATTACCTGAACGGAGAAAGAAAACTCCTTGAACTGGTTCCTTATTGAGAATGTTCACTCAAATGAGTGAAATAAGCCCAGTGCTCACATTTGGGTTTTTGGGCAAGAAAAATCAATTACAGAAGCGTGGGAAACATACAGACAGAAAGAGCATTTACAACTAAACAAATGGAGCAGTCTTTCCATGATATTAGATTAAGGGATTTACTCCATCTACCACACATGAAATTTATCATTGCAGCAATTAAACACTGACACATCAATTTAAGGAAAGATTGTCCAAAATGTAAGTAAAAACTATTTAAAACTTAGGTGCAGCCTTAGCTCATGTTGCCGAAAAAGACCAGAGGGTTGCTCTTTCTACCTTCCACATTTATCTAGTACACACAGTATTACTACTACTGTGTTGTACACACAAGTCAGATCAGTTAATTAGGACATTACTGTAAAAAGCCTTTTTCCAGTTACAAGTCCTAGCTGAATTTCTGCATTTAACCAGTTGGCATTAAAGTCACATCCCCCTATATGTAGGCGGACCTTGTTTTTGGGTAGTCCTGGCCCGTGGAGGGTCATAGAGAAGAGCAGCTGGTTCAAGGTTCAAGAGGAGCGCAGGTGTGTCTTGCAGTCGTCTACAGGCTTGTTGAAAACGGAACAAACAATTGTCATGCGTGTGGTTAGTTTATCATGAAGTATTTGACAGGCTAAGGTAAGTTGCGCACAATAATCGCATGTCGTTGCTGTACCCTTATGCCACACTCGTCGTTAATAAATCATTAGTAGGATATGTCTTGATACCGCCTGTCTGCAGGGGAAAATGGCCAGACCTGTCTGAGTCATGCAACCCGTCAACAGCACTCATTGACCATTTGCGCAGTTTACAGTATTTAGTGGAGATGGGCACTTTGATTCTTTCTTGGAGACGATTCTTTTGAGGCGAAGTGGCGACCTTGCCAGTGTTTTGAAATGGGAACTCATGCTGCTCAAAATGCACCGCAAGACCTCAGATGGCATCTGTACCATTGACTTAACATTGAAACTTGATGTCCCTGACGCACAAATCGTTTATGGTGTGATCAGGCATGCAGAAAGCATGCAGCAAAAAATAAATAAAGAAAGGAAGAATCGAGTCCTATCATTTGGAGGCAGCCAGGCAGCGATTCTTGGGAATCTATGCCTTTGAACATGACGCATCACTAGTTAGGAGGGGGCCAAAAATGTATATCGTGTACAACATGTTTGTGTGTCACATATTACCCTTACACACCCTTGGTTGTTTGTTGCTTACTGTTGCTTGTAGCATACCCATAGAAAAACAATGTGCACAAACACTTCTGCTCTACAGCTTCACTGAGCGGTCTATGGCCTTGCTATTTTGTGCAGACTATCCATAGCCCAATGCAGGTTTGCTAATTTTTTACTTTCAGACAGCCTCTATCCATCCTTAAGGGCAGTTGTGACTAAACCATTATATTCCCATGACAGTTGGATGATTGGGAGTAATTGCATTTTTGCAAATTGACTTTGGAAATGCAATAATTTGTAAATTCTTATCTGATTTCCTATTGGGAATGTCCATGCATGGTAGCCCATATTTCAACTTTCCTGTTACTTTCAAAATGTTGGCATCTTGATTACCGGACTGTCCCCTGCTTACACATGAATGCACACATAGATGTAAAAGTACAAAATATAGTAAAAATATTAGCTTTTTGGAGAGATACATATGCTACTAGTCTGATTCTCATCAGTGGATTCTACCCTGTCTTTAATGGTTGCCACTGTAGCTCATCTGCATCAATCTAACTCTCTCTTTTGCATCCTCCATCATTCTACATGTTCTCCCACCTGCTCTCTAATCTCTATAGATCACAAAGTCTTCTGCAAACCTGGTACACAGGGATTCCTGTCTAATGTCACTGGTCAGTTTGTCCATTCCCACAGAACGTGTCACCACTATTCCTGCTCTCATACATGTCCTGAACAACTAAAACGTTCTTCTCTGTCACTCAAGACTTCCTCTTACAAACAACAGCTCCTCTCTCTGTATTCGGTCCCAGTAAAAAAACACACAAAAATCCAAGGCCAGAATCCTCACACTTCTGACCTTCTCGGTTCTTCTTTATTTGTAACTTCAAAGGAAACTTTGTACGAGTTGTTTTATTTTCTTGATTCTAAACCAACTTTGGCATATACATTTTCACTTCTTTCCTCAGTCTGCATTCCACTCCTCTTTCCAAAAGCTTCATTGTAAAATTTAGAATAAAAAAAAAATCCCCTGACATTCTTTTATCGAATTATACAGTATTCACAAACTGTGTGGGTTTTCTGCAGACAGTCCAGCTTCCTCCCACAGTCCAAAAACATGCTTCATAGGTTGATTGATGACTCCAAATGGTTTCTAGGTGCATGAGTGTGTGATTGTGTGACCTTTAAACACAGTGTAAACTGTCCAGGGCTTTCACCTAACAGTAGATAGCATAGGTTCTGGCAGCCTGTGACCCCAAAAGGGAAAACAGGTAAGTTGATGGATGGATGGATGGACAAACTATTGTTTAGAGATTTACAATTTATTGTATTATTACAATATACTAGCCTTAGTAGAATCCAACTGAAAGTTTTTTCTTAATTATTGGCTTATTAGCAAATTTAGAAAAAAAAAAATTCTGAAATGTTGCTTTTTTTTTGTTATTTTGTGATGTACAAATTTAATAGAAACAAAATAATGACCCAAAACTTAAAGTTTGAATCAAACTGGAAAGTGAATCATTGCATCCCAAGAACAAGCTAAATAACCCAGAACAAACTAATTTAAAAGTATATTAAATGAATTTTGTAGCATTAATGATTGATTACTCGTGTGCATATAGGATAGCATGTTTACTGTCAGATAATGTTATTAAGCCAGAGCTCTGCAACCTGAAACACTAAAATAGCCATTTGGTTCAGTTTATTACTGACTAAACCCCAGTGAGAGCCACAAGGTCCAACTTCATCTATTACAAAAGTACACCTTATTAAGTTTTAGTGGTCATTTATCTGTAAAATGTACTCTTTTTAATATTTATTATAATTGACTCATAACTGTGATATATTTTTCTCTGAAAAAATACAACATATCTTGTTTTGACAGTAGAACCTAGAAGTTTTTTTTTTTTAATAAAATACACTCAGTATAAGTATAAGTAATAAGATTCTCCTGCTGTTGCGGATTTAATTGAATTAAGAAAATGCAAGAAAGTCAAATTAAACAATATGTTTTTATAATTACAACTTTGGTGCTCCTTCATCTCTTTTCTACATTTGCTTTCAAATGTAAACAACAGTGGTGCAGAATCCAATTTGAGGAAAAAATCTATAAATGTAAATGCAATTATATACTTAAAGAACTGCTGACTGTTGTGTAGAATAATATAAGAATATGTGCTTTAAGCTTATTCTCATGCTGCATTCACAGCAGATGAAATACGAGCGTCTGCCGCCTCTTGTTTGACTTGAATCAAATTTACTGCTCGACTCCTGACCTAGAATGTTCTTGACGCCTTGACACCCCGGTTGTGGAGCAAGCACCAAAGTTTTTCTGGACTTCATTTCTTACAACATAATGGAAAACATGGATGATGTTGAGCGAGTAGATGGGTTTATATGTTTTGGAGAGCTCTACAGAGGCGCCAGCAATCACTTCTCTGTGTCTGTTTTCACCTGATCATTCCGACTTTCACCCAGTCACTCTCTCAGTGCGACCTGCGCCTGGATTACAGCCGTTTAAAACATTACTTATATCTGTTGTCATGTTTAAGCATTTACATGAGTGGGTAAAAATACAGATAAAACTGGAGGATCTGTTTATTATTGTCCTGATTAAAATGAGAAAAACATCATACGACCATTTACCTGGAACGATCAACATTTTTGTTACTTCTGTGATGTTTGGTTGGGGTTTTGAGGTGCTGTAAACTAGTGGGAGAGAGAGTAATCAAAGAGAATATGGGATATCAGCAGAGGCTTACTTCTATGTTAACAATTCGCCCACAACTCAGCTACGAAGGGCGGGGGGCAGAGCGAAACTGGAAACGAAAAATTGCGGAAACTCTGCGGTTCTCCGCGAAAGTCTCGTCCCCCTGACGCCTCGAAAGTCGAACAGTTCAGAGAAGACAGACACGCCCCCACCTGTGAACAGCCGAGCTGAGATCCAGCTGGATCAAACATCTACCAAAAAAATTGTTTTATTATTTTTCACAAGCACAATAAAGAAAGTTTATGAAAAATATAAAAAGCTGTAAAAATAATAAAAACTGACTTCCAGAAAAACAGTTAAATAGACAGCAGTAATCTTAGGAAAGAAATTGTTTAATCTTTATTTTTTTTTGGGGGGG
>NC_050532.1:2903857-2904343 GCF_002922805.2 Oryzias melastigma | reverse complement strand
GGGGGGGTGCCTAGTGTGATTTTAACCTGGATTTTTTGTATTTTCATTCAAAAAATTGTTGATTAGTGTGATGATAAATTTTAGTCTTCTTGTTTTATAAAATTACACATAAAACTGTCATCCTGTGTTGTAAAAATAGTTTATCAAACATTTTGGAGGTTTCTACAACACAATGAATCCCATTTTTCCAGACAAAATGTTCTGTTTTTGCACGATTTTATGTCTAGTTTGTGAATACAACATAGAAAAATGACTAAATAAAAGTAGTGTTACATAAGTGGTGGTTGTGCTGATTAAAATACCAAATAAGCAAGCAGGTAGTCTTTCAAATTGAACATACAAGGGTAAATAGAAAAAAAGTTTTAAACCCATAGGTTCCAAGGGGTTAAAAATTAACATTGTAAATGTAAATTTTGCGTGTGATTTCAAATTATGATTATTATTATTTGCAATTAATTAGTTCATTTTTTAATCGAATACCGCCAC
>NC_050532.1:2877813-2903812 GCF_002922805.2 Oryzias melastigma | reverse complement strand
ATTTGTCAAATAAAAGGAAAAATAGGTTTACTCAAAATACATTCAGCCGAACCTTTCATGCAGGACCACACATTCATCTCCTAACAGCCCACAACTCTACGGTGCCTCGTGACGTCACAGCCCTCTGCCTTTAAAAAGCGGCGGATCCGCGCGCAGTTTGCCATAACTGTCTTTAGTCCGGCGCGGACCGTGAAGCACCTGAAGCCGCAGAACAAGGATGAAGTGATGGACGGCAGGTTTCCGGGAGACGTGTGGACAGCCAACAGGTGGCTCCTTGTTGCTTTCGCTCTGTAGCTCCTTTCTGTCCGAATCCAGCGTCAGTGGAGGAATGTGTCCGTGAACGCACCATGAAGCTCCGGGGAAAGGCTGTGGAGAGCTGAAGCTGAAGTTTCCCGCTGAGCGATGTGACTGCCCCCCCTCCCCACTGCTCCAGAGTGAGGACAAAGTCAGATGAATGGACCGCGGGATGTTTTCCGGTCAGACTGGACTCAACTTCAGCTTCAACCAGAGCGATGACCGGGAGCCGGACGACACCCCCGCGGGCTCCGCCAAGCTCTCGCAGGCGGGCTTCGTCGTGCTGTCCGTGGTGCTGGGCTTCATCATGACCTTCGGCTTCCTCAACAACTTCGTCGTGCTCATCTTGTTTTGCAAATTCAAGAAGCTGCGGACGCCGGTGAACATGCTGCTGCTGAACATCAGCGTCAGCGACATGCTGGTGTGTCTGTTCGGAACCACGCTCAGCTTCGCCTCCAGCATCCGGGGGAGGTGGCTGCTGGGGCGCGGCGGCTGCAGCTGGTACGGCTTCATCAACTCCTGCTTTGGTGCGTCTACCTTTCAGAAAGTTCTGCACACGTCACGTGGACGGAGAGCTCTCACATTAGCACAAACTTCAATGGGATAAATGAGGAAAACTTTATGAAGGAAGTTTTAATTAGTTCGAAAATATGCAAAAAAATTCAAGTGAAAGTTAAAAAGTAGCCTACCTAGGGAAAAAATCAATCAGAAAAATGTAAAAATATAATTGGGACAGCATTGAAATATCATTAACAAACAAACATAAAATAAACAGAATTTAAAACTTTTTTGGGGGTGGGGGGGTGGCAATGTTAGCTAAAAATTAATGTTATAAACAAAAAGTAATGGGGAAAAATACAAATTCTTATATAGAGTTAAATCAAACTTTGTTAAAAATAAAAACATATCAACTAAAAAAGTGTATCAACTTTTCTTGATTGTGTCACATTTTTTTGCTCTAGCAAGAGTTTGCTAACATAAATAGCTGAAAATGGATGTTTTTCAACAAAAAGTAATGGTGTAGAAAGATACTATTCTTACTTATAATTGCAAAAAAATCTAGAATTGAATAAAACTTAACTGAACATATCAACATTGCAACTATTTCACAATTTACTAGCTAAAGTAGCAACAAAATAATGTTTAAAACAAAAATTAATGATGAGGAAAGGCAGCAATTCTTGATTCTAAAAGCAAAAAAATAAAATCTTGACTGAATAAAACATTATTGAAAAAATAAACATAACTAAAAAGAAGTGATTGCATCACTTTTTTTTGCTAGTTTGCTAGCAAATGTAGCCAAAAATTAACATTAAAAAATAGTGGGGAAAGGTAGCAATTCTTGCCTATAACAGCAAAAAATCTAGAATTGAATAAAACTTTATTGAAAATATGAAGATATCAACAACAAAAAAAGTGATTCCATTATTTTTTTGTTTTTTGTTTTGCAAGTTTGCTAGCAAAAGTAACCAAAAATTAATGTTTTAAACAATTACTTAAAAGGGTAACATTGGAGAAAGGCAGCGATTGTGTCCTATAAAAGCAAAAATATATAAAATTGAATAACAATTTATTTAAAATATAAACATATCCACTGAAAAAAGTGAAAGCATCACCTTTTTGGTAAGTTTGCTAGCAAAACCAGCCAAAAGTTAATGTTTCAAACAAAAAGTAATAGTGTGGAAAGATAGCAATTCTTGCATATAAAAGCAAAAAATCTAGAATTGAAAACAACTTAACTGAAAATATAAACGTCAACATTAAAAAGGGATTCCATAACTTTTTTTTTTTTTGCAAATTTGCTTGTGAAAGTAGCCAAAAATTAATGTTTTAAACAAAAAATAATAGTGCTTATAAAAGCAAAAATTTTGAATTGAATAAAATTTTATTGAAATACAATTAAAAAAACGGGATTTCATAACTTGCTCTTTAAATTTGCAGAGAAAAGTAGTGAATAATATGTCTAAATGATGATTTGAAAGGTAATAGTTGAGAAAAGAAGCAATTCTTTCCAAAAAAAAGCAAAAAAACATTTAGAAAAGAAAAAAACTTTATTGATCCCAAAAAAGAACAACAATACCGTTAGTCACCACGAGTTACCTCTGTTAAAAACAGCAGATATGTGATAAAAACACAAAAATACACTTAAAAACGAATAGCCATAATAATTATTGGAAAAAATAATGATTTAAGTAAAAATTGAGGAAATATAACTACTCATATCAGTTGGGGATTTTTTTTAATTGGTTTAGCAAAAGTTGTGAAGGCTATTTTTTAAGCTTTAAAAATATTGACTATTTGTTCCACAAAACCAAAAAGATTTAAAATAAATTAAAGAAATATGTTTGTTATTTGACATTACGAGCTGCCACAATGATATCAGTGATTTAGAAGGACTTGTGATCTCAGACAAACATGTTTTTATGGTTAACGGGAGATGAATCGGTCAGCTGACGGTAATCTGCGGCTCTAATTCCTGCATCATCACATCACGCATCCCCGGAAACACTTTCAAAAAGTGACGTGCAAATTCACATTTTTGCTTAAAGTGGACAATAATAAAACAAAAAAAATGTTTTTTGTTGTGGGTGAAGCAGCATCTCAAAGAAACAAGGGTGATAGAGTGACACCTCTGGAGATTTGGTGCATGTGTTTGTCTTTATTTCCTGCGTCCTGATGAAACGCCGCAGCCACAGAGCCGAGCATGTCAACAGCGTTTGTCTGAATCACGCTCCCCCCTCCTCTTTTCATTTGTTTCTGTTTGTCTAATCCACTCAAAACCATGCTGGTGCACTGAGATCCAGCTATCATCTCAAACTAATCTGTTTCTCTGCTCGACTCCAACAATTTAGACTAGTAAAGCTCATTTTATTTTTAAATGATCCTCAAAAACATTTCAAGAGTAGAGTTTTTAAAATTAAAAATGAGATTTAGATCAAAATCGTTGGTTTAATCCTCCTCGACATTTCTATTTCACTTTCTTTGTGTCCTCTTCAACCTTTTCCAGTGGGTAACTCCTTGAGAAAAAGCTGAGGTGAAACTTGTTTTCAGCTGATGAACAACAGTTCATGTAAAGCAAAACCCACACAAGTGCATTTCTGTCTTTCCTCCGAGGCTGCCTCAGGCAGAAAAATGACTTTTCCTGCCTCCATTTAACTGCACTTGGTTCACAGAGTGGATTTGCCAGCACAACTGATCCAATCAGTTTAGTCCTTCTGCAAAAATGTCTGAGCTCTTCAGAGCAAAAAGTCTTTGTGGGACGTATGCCATGCAGGTAACACAAACTATTGTCTCGTTAAATATGGAAATGAAAAAACGTAAGAGGATAAACATTTGCAGAGCTTTCAGTAGCGTCTTCATCTGTATGTTACAGTGGTAAAAGAAGAAAAACAAACAAGTAAAATATGTTGTGGATCAATGAAATGTAAGACGGAAACAGTGATTAATGATCCAAGAAGAAAGTTTCCACGTGCAAAAGCAAGAGGAAACACACCATGAAGAGCAGACTCTATTATATTAACATCAAATAAACTAATTTACCTAAAAGCTACAACCCAACCAATCAGTTTATTCTACTTCAGAGTCACGCAAAGCCCCCATGCGTGCTCCGGATGAGGGATTGAATTTAGGGGATGATTGGATGCAATCTGTTTGTGTCATGAGCCAGGCATGTTTTGCAAATTGACGTTTTATAAATGCTAATCTAGGAAATACGAGAGTCTGGATTTTTGTGGACAGTTGTGCTGAAATAACAGAACAGAATTGGGCTTGATTGAAGTGGACTCCGTTTGTTCCCAGATGACTTCTTTGTGAGTTAAAGCTGTTGATGCAAAAAATGAATCAAGGTCATTTGAATTAAAGACCCACTTCAATGAAAATAGGGTTTTTTTGTGAGGATGGAGGACATATATAAAGGAAATTAAGATAAAAAAATATTCAAATTGTGGTGAATCAGGAACAGACAAAAAAACTGTGTTCTGTAAAAATCGTATTTGTGATGTAGAAGTGTCCTCGGCGGGACATTCTGATGCATCCACTAGTAGTTGGCTAGGTTGATTGATCGACTGCCTTTATTTAACCAGATAAAAGACCTGTTGAGATAAAGATCTTATTTGCAAGAGCGACCTGGCTACGATGTATGTCGTAATGAGGCGATATCCAGATTAAATTAAATAGGTAAAGCCTCAGAAAGAGGATAGTACAGGTAAATCGAGATCTCACAGATGTAACGTTTGTGCAGGGAATAATGTGTTTAGGGACATGGACACTGTTTATATGACTCTTGTTGTGTTATATTCAGGATATTAAAAATGCTTTTAGGGAAATCAGGTGTGACAGTTTCAGCTCTGATCGCAGGGCACTCCAGGTAGAGGGTGCTGCTTAGCTGAAGACTTTCTTTACGAGTTCAGTCCTGGCATGAGGTGCTGGTGAGAATTACAAGAGCAAAGAGCGTAATGATGATTTGTCCTTTGAAGGAGAGAGCTTATGGAACTAGATCCATGGACGTCTTTGTTTTCCTCATCTGAGCTTGAATCTGGCTCAAAGCGGAAATGCTAAGTTGGGCTTGAAGGGCTGTAAGCTAGTGTAAACAGAGAGCTCTCAGCAGCGGCAACAGAAACTATGTCCTAGAAAACTACAGATATTTTGGGTTTTGGCTAAAAACAACATAATCAGAATTAAAAACCTCTGGGAACACTGTTATACTAGATGAAAAGATAATCGGAGTGGGTCTTTAGCTTTACTTGATATACTCTTATTTGTGTTAAGCCATGATTGATGGACAGTTTGTTTTTTGGTGCTTATCGGTTAAAAAATTAGTTTTTTCTTGGTATTATCTATAAAAAAAAATAATATTTTTGCTCCTTATTCATTTAATTCTAAATGACTTGAACAACAGGAAACAAAAAAATCACTAATAAAATCTCTAAAATGTGACACACTGAAATATTTCAGAATAATGAATCAGTATCTTAGGTCAAGATAGATAGATAGATAGATAGAAGGTATAGTCTCAGACCCATTGACGCACTGATGACGGCTGAACACTGGCGCCAACCTTCCAGAGGTAATGTGGGGTTCAGTATCTTGCCAAAGAACACTTTGACACATGACAGGAATCAAACTTGCAATGTTCTGATCAAAGCTACCTACCGCTGCTCTACAGCCACATGGTTGTATGAGTTACAAAGAACTGGTTAAGAGAAAAATGTTGACTTATTTATTGTCCCCATCTGTATTGTTTCGCTTTTCTCTCCTTTGAACAAACGGCTAAAGCATGAGTTCATCCATGCATAATTCAAGCTCCTCCCTGGATTTGTTTGCTTGTCGGTTCACATCTCGGCGTTGGTTTTCCTGACAAAGTGTGGGCATATTTACAGTGTGTTCAGATCAGCAGGTGTTTGTCTTTGTTCTCGGCGGGGCATCTGCAGAAGCCTTTCATTTCTGCATGTTAAAAACTTTGTGTTTGTGCTGCATGCTGATACTAATGGTGGGTGTGTGTCATGGTAGTGCGACGCTGAGTTCCGCTGAAGAAATTCTACGGATTCAGACGAGATTTTCGCCTCTTTCTTTAAACCCCTTACAAGTATGAAGTAAGATCTTGATTTGAGATGATAATTCATCCAAAGTCAGAGTTTGTTTGCTCGTATCCTCGGTTTTTCTCTTCATCCATCCTTCTATCCCCATTCTGTTGTTCTGTTCTGATCAGATTGTGGGACACTTTTAATACATCATTGCCAGAGAACAAAGACAAATAACGTCATGTAAAATGATGATTGATCACCAGTTGCTTTTCAATTGCCCCAGGCAGGCTTCAAAAAAAGAATTGAATTTGGAAAAAGGGAAAGAATCACTTTCCTAGAGCTGATACCAGAGAAGATGCAGAGAAATGGCTGCCTTTTTCCTGCGTCCCCGTTATCTCCTGTCTTCTCCGCAATCACCTTTTCAGTGTGTTTACCTTTTCTGTGACGCAAATGCCAGAAAGCGGCGAGAGGCTGGATGACTCACGCCCGTCACTCTTCATTCCTCCCTTCATATCTGCCTTTTGTCTTCTTTTTCGTCCCAGATTCTTGTCTCTGCACACACCTGCCCGCTGATTACGCCATCTATGTCAGGACAGATCTGATCTTTAGCTGCATGGGCGTCGGGGCGCATGCGTCCCTGTCAACATCGATAGAAATTAGGAAATGCAGGAAGCTATAGACCTACAGTTCCTGGAAACCATGAAACATCCTATGAATCATTTCATGTAAGTCCTATAATAGTTTTATTTAGTAGAACTTTTCAAGATGCATTCAAAATTCCTACAATGATTAGTTTAAAACTTTCTTTGGTGTTTACCATTAAGTTCTGTTTGCCACTGAGGCGGATCCACTTGACATGTCATCACATTATGTCTTCATTTAATTAATTAAATCATTCCTCATTTTAAAATCCGTCCTTTTTTATTATTGCTTTATCCAGTGAGGAATCTCCAAGGTTGCTGGAGCCTATCTGAACCGCATCAGGATGAAGGCCAGGTTATGCCTTGGATAGGTTGCCAGTACATTGTAGGGCACCACACAGACACACAAGGCAAAACTAAAGCCACGTTTCCACTGGGCGGTACAGTACGGTCCGGTTTGAGCATTTCCATTGTAAAATGGAGCCAATAGACAGTACTGAACCGTACGTCTTGGAGCCCCCAACAGTTTTAGGTCCATTGAAAAGTGGAACAGAATTGTTGGGGTGGAGCCGCTGTAGCCACCCATCGATTGGCAGAAAGTGATGATGACATCAGAAAGTGCCAATCTAGCGCTCATTTAAGCTAATCTTTCCAATGTTTGTAAGTATTCAGGATTTTGTGGTTTTCTGGGAACCTTTTGGTCATGAGTTTATATTGAAAATGCCTGGAAGCAACAGCAAGACATGGTCTGTGGTGGAAATGTAAATGTTTCCTGTCATCTTTGGCTATTTCCATTGTTGCTGCTTCTAGTCGTCTCGCTGCACTGGAGTACATGACACGCTAGCTGTCTGCACCACGCATGAGCCGTCAAAACGAATCGCTTAGTGGAAGCGAAGTCTAACTGAGAGGAAACGGCTCTGGTGCGAGCCCCGTGGTCTTTATGTAACTTTAAAAGTTTGAGAGGAAATCCCTCTGCAGACCATCATGTTTGATCTCTGCGGTCTGGCTTCTGCGACGCTGTGAATATGTTTTGTTGGGTTTCAAATTTTTGTCGGAAAGCACTGCTGAACCACAACGAATCACAATACATCACTGTACTTCCCATATAAATGGCTGGTTATCGCGTGAACCGACATGAGTTCGGAGTTTTGTGAGGTCGGCAGCAGAGTCTGTAGCTGCAGCCATCCAGTAGCCAACATGAGCCATCTGCCGTATCTAGACCACTCCCGCATCACACCTGTGCTGTAAGGCTTGCTGTGTGAACCCGGGGTTACCGTATCACACCAGATCTCTTAGTGGAAACAAGGCTTTAGAGTCACCAATTAACCCATGAAGCATGTTTTTGAATTGTCGAGGGAACAAGTTCCTGTACAAAACCCATCAGTGCACAGGGAGAACTTGCAAATTCCACACAGACAGGATTCAAACCAGGACCGTCTTGTTGTTAGACGATAAAAAGCCAAAGAACGAAAAAAAAAAATGCAGTTATCAACAAAAAAAACCGCCACACATTTCAGTTTATCAGAGGACAGGATTTATTACCTAATTTTTAATTTACCCCTTTTACACCAGAGATGACACCTAAAGCTTTAGTCACATGCCCCTGTATGGGGTCGACTCATTCTGGTGCTGCAGGTTTGTGGGTTGTCTAGGTCCATAGAGGATGGTTGACCGGTGCAGCTGCATCTGCAACAGGTGGCTCACAGGGACACCTTAAGAGACATCCTGATAGTGTAACGTGTCATTGTTGTGTGTTTGGTAATTGTACTTTGAAGTATTTGTAAGGATAATGTAAGTTACACACACGCATGTCATACGGGTGATGATGTGTGGTGTCTGTATGCTTGTCATTAGTAAGGTGCGTGCACTGGCTCCTTACTGACCTGCTGACACATGGAGTGTGCATGTTATACAGAAATGCCTGTAGGATGCCTGCAGGATGTGCACGCAAACTACACTCTGATTGCCTAATTTCTTCCTAACAGTCAGGCTGCAAGCATGGAGTGCACAACGGACGTTTATCACTTTAAAAGCTGTAACAGGCCTGCATCCGTCCTGCTTTACTTACCCTTTCATGTTGAATAAATCTTCATTACAACCTGTCTCCTGTAGCATTCTCGTTGAAATAAAAACCTGCATGAACATTTTTGCACTATGGGTTCACCGATATGATCTTCTAAAATTGCGCAGGCCACTTGAGTGCCCCGTACAGGTTTGCCCATTTTTCCCCAGTAGTATCTATCCATAGGGGCAGAGTCTTAGGAATAAATGACAGATGCTCTTTGACCTACCGTGTAGACAGATCCCAGTGAACTAGTGAAGGTAGTGAACGGCTGAAGAGTTACAATACTTCAATGTCAATAACTGTACTGAAGGTGCTAAAGAGTTAACCGATGAAAGAGATCACATTTAAAATAAGTTATCATCCAACAATTACCATCTCCTATAAAGAATAAAAAAATAAATGCGAAAGTGTGAGATTTTGCAAGTCTATACCAGTATGAAAGCAACCTCAGTCTTTGAGCCTGTCTAAATATCTAATCATTGAATGATCCTATGAGTTACCCAGTGTTTAAGTAACCTCTAATCCATTGTCTTTTTCATTGTCATTCTTATAATGGAAGTTATACAATAATGAGATGAGATTTGTTTGCCAAAAAAGTAGAAACTTTCTGTCTCGTATCATCCTTTATGGACATGTCCTACTTGTACATCTCAGAATGTTCAATGAAACAAAGGAAATTCAGAATATGAGGCTCAGGAGCCGTGTTGTGTATCCAAGGTAACTGCTGAGAACACCAGCAGTGTCCTGTTTATCCTGCAAACATTTTAGGACACACATTGGCAAAGCTAACGCGTAGAACAGACAGATTGAGGTTTTAAAAATAACTGGAAGTTGGAAAGTTGCGTCATTAAGGGTGGATTCCTAAATAAAAAAATCAAAAGAAGGATTTCTAGATTATTCTTTTCTAAAGTGCATTTGTAAATGTCTAACTCTGCCTTTAAGTGGGGTTGTCAAAGGTTTTTTTGTGGGTGGGGTTGGTGAGGACTGCAGAATGCTGGTATGTGATATAACTCAGCGAAGGTGTAATACAGAATAAACACTGGGACAGCTGATCTGTGCAGTGCCTCAAAGAGGATGGAGAGACAACGTCTTTGATTTCAAAGCATTGTTTACATTAAAGTTGATCTAATCTGGTTGCCATGATTTTTGGGTTGAATTTTTTGCGCAAAATTATTTCATTTCAAATGTCTTGAAACAGAAGCATGGTCTCTAAATCAGTCAGAGATCCTTGCACTCCTTTAGGAGGATACACTCTTCAGCTTGTGAGAAGACATGGTTTGGCTTGCCATGTTTCCTCTGGAGGTCATTCTGAACCCCTAAAACCTTGCTGTAGGGCTTTAGTCGTTTATGCAGTCTGCTGGGCAATCAATGAACCTGCGTGTTTGTCATTATTTGTCTTTGTCTATACTTGTACACTGAGTGGGCAGACTCCAAGTAGAAACCACCCCAAACAAAAAAGTTATTCTGCATAGACTGTAATAAGCCCTAAACACAGTTATTTTCCCTCTGCATCTCTGAACACAAAGACTCCTCTGAATATAGTAAACAGCTGATTTCACCCTTTCCATCAGAACTGTGTCTGCAGGGTTCACAAAGCTGGAATAGCCTCAGCTTATATTGAAAAACAAATTATGTTCTACAACCCTTCACAATCAGTTAATCAATCTTTCATCAAGACCAAGACGAAAGTAAAATTGTTCCAGTGTCGTCAGTCCAAACAGAAAAGGCTGACCTTCTCAGTGAATGAATGAATGAATGAATGAATCTGTCAACCAATCGATCGATGAGGAGATGAGATACGCTTTTATTTGTCCCACTGTGCAGCATTATAATCTCAATAAAGAGAAAAAGAATATAATCTACTTTACAAAATCATACTGAATGAAGTAATAGGTCAGAAATCAATCTATATATGACATTTAAAGTAACCTTAGTTGACTAAAGTTTGCAGCACTAACTAAAAACCCAGCAGTACAACATCAACAAATGCTTAATGCTCAGAAAATTTAAATCAGTTTAAAAAAACCTATTAATTAAAGTCAAAAGTCAAGGAGTTAAGCTCAGAGAGTAATTTAAAGCCTTTGGGTAAAGATGAGTCTTTAACTGTGGTTTAAATTAATCAATATTCTGAGCAGCTCAGTCCTTCTGAAGTGGCTTATTCAACAACTTTTTTACGATTATTGAGAAAGATTCTTTTTTTTATTTTAGTTAAAAGTCAGATATTCTTAGTTTTTAAATAAAACTGTCCTTGTGAAGTCACAAAGGTATGAAGGACCGCTGTGGTGTAAATGTGCTGATCTGTTGCTGCTTTTATCTACAAAGATAAACTTTCTATCAGTCTTTTAATGACCTATTTCCCCTAAATGAAAAAATGTATATATATCATTATTAGCACATTTATTAATCCAATTTAAAGTTCTTCAGAAAATGGCTACTTCCACGTAGAGCTCTCAGCAGAGGTGTAAAGAGGCAACACATTCTCACTCCCAAGTAGTCACATATTGGCGTTTAGGTTAAAGGGTACCCAAACAGGGCAGGGTTGGAGGCTCACCCCATCCGAAACCCAGATTTGAAAAAGGCCAAAAAGGGGGCGGGGCTAGTGAGCAGCAGAGGTAAGGCCTGGATCTATGATTGACAGTTAGGTTAGCTTAGGATAGCCGCAGTTCTTGCACTTTTTACAGCTTGTTTTTTAGAGATCATACAAATTTAAATATACCACAAAATCAATCCATTTTTAGCCTACGGGAGGGGCAGCACATAAACGGTTATTGACTATATTTTCAAGTTTATTTCAATTTGTCAAAAATTTGGCAACAGCCAACAGACAGCACTTTTAAAGCTCCATTAATAGATGTCAACAGCCAAAAAAAGTTGATTTAGTGTTTGGCTATCCTTTGAGGACCCCTTCTTGTCAGTTTTTGACGTTTTTTTGGGTGTCCCCACCTTGTCGTATTTTGACATGCTGGCTGTTCCCATTGAATCACTAGTCCCCAATCTTCGGGGCACAAACTGGAACCGGTCCAGTACCGCAACGCGAAGCGCACCGGTACCCTAACCGATTACCCTTACCCAGCACTAGATGCGTTAGAGGTTGCGGACTGGTCCTCGGGACGTGTCCAGTACCAACTCGAACACAGTTAAGGTTCACAGCCTGTACTGGATGTGGTACCAGTACCACATGAGGTACTGGATGCGTCCTGAGGACCAGTCTGCATCTGGTACCACGAACCAGTACCTGGAACGGTACTGGTTCGGGTCCGGTACCGTGTCTGGTACTGCATCCGGTACTGCTCCCTGAGGCTTGTGGACCCTTGATTTTACGAACAGTCAGACCATCAAAAAATGTCAAGTTTGGGACATCCAAAATGTCAAAAAATGACGCAGAGGGGATCTGTAACCAAACGTCAATATGTGACGACTTGGGGATGAGAATGTGTTGGAGGAGGAGGATTTCATCTTCTACCCAAATCCCAAAGTTCATTTTCTGAAATAGCTCGACTGCATGATAAGACCGTTATTGAAAATCTTCTGGCATTCCTACATGGAGACATGATCAAGAAAACCTGCTGGAGTTCAAAGTCGGTGTCAAGATGGAGCCCTGAAAGGTGTTTTAAAGGATTTCGAGGGAACTAGACTAGCTACATCAAACTGAATGGAAGTTGTGCGGTTTCTTTTTTTTTTTTTTAAATTAGATGAAGAATGACACTTGAAGAATAAAAATAACAGCAATATTGCAAGTGTGTGTCAGCACTTTCATCACGTTCTCACATCTCATCACCGGGGAATCTTGACAGTAGAGACAGACATCAGCTGCGCCTGCATCACACTGAACACTTCATGTTCCAACCAACATCCTTCCAACTGAAGACCTGTACTTAATTCTTCAATACACACATCTCGTCCTGTACTTTTCTGCTATTTAAATACTATTGTACTACATCCAATAAAATATCACACATTTATAGGCATTGCCTAATGCAGCAATGTAATGTATTTTCTGCTCACTTAAAAAAAGAAAACAAAAAATAACTATACATTACAATCTGGAGCGCCTTACATACTGTATATCAGGAGTGGGCAGTCTTTTGATTTGTGGGCCAAAAAGAGCTCTAAAATTTGACAGAAGAGCCAGACCAGGACCAGATACGAGGGCTGTTTTGGTAATCCACCTCATAAGAGAACGATATAACATCAAATCTGGATGAGAACAATTTAATATAGAGCATTTTGGGGATGTTATTTCAAAACTGTGACTTTAGTTCTCATTTTACCGATTGCACCAGTGGTTTGATGTTCTTAAGAGAAAACCATAAACTTAGAGAAATGCTGTGTTGTGTGTTGTTGGAATGACTGGAAAAAGGACTCAGAAAACACACATAAATGTAAAAAAAAAAGTTACAATTCTTTGAATAATAATTTCTGTACCTAAGCAAAGGTCAATGCATTTATAGTATGCCAGCTATGGGGAAACACCCCAATTAGATTGGAAAAAAAAGGTTTATTGTTGTTATAATTTATTCCCATTTGGTGGGTGTGGCCCAAAACTCTAATTTGCCTGCTGTATATGGATTCATTCTGGTAGTGTTACTGATGTTGAAGCGATTTCTGAGAGGTACACAGCGCTCTGTTCAAATGTTTGCTTGGGTCATACTGTAAATATATGCTAACACGGCTAATGTGTAGCGGTGTTGAACTGTTTCTTTTTTTTATGTGTTACTAACAAGGTTGGGAGTTAACATAATCAGAGTAACGTTTGTTTTAGTGGTATCTTTTTTTCAACGTGTTGCTAACAAATCTTGGAATTACAGGTGTTGTAAATATGCTAACACAGCTAACACTTGACTAGCCTGTAGCGTGTTACAAATACTTACAGTGAACGCTGTTAATGAAGTCTGACTGACTGACTTATCTCTGACCTTTTTGCTTCACTTAATGTGGCTTAAGCTACATTTACATCGCTCTCTGCAATATATCTTCAAGCGACTACTTTCAGTGAAAGGTCCACATAAACGTGTTGGCTAAATGCGTATTTCAGGCTCCAGCATTCAAAACTCTTGTATTCATGTGTAAGTACACACATTTTTAATACATTTTTGGGGCTGTACGTACTAAATGGATGGCCAATGAACACGCTTTGAAAGTTAAATCAGGTCGTACTTTGACCAATCAGGGACTTGGATTTGGTAGTGATATATGGTCAGGAGAAATTAATAATTGTGGTTTGTGTCCGGCTGTAGTTAAACGACACTGAGTCTTTCATATATCAGAATTGGGTGGGAAAGAATATTACTGGGGCGACATTTCATGGTTTTGACATTTCGCTACTAAAAAGAACCCCCTCCCTGTTTGTCTAGTGTGAACATCATGAAATAAATGCGCGTTCAAGGATGGGAATGTAGTTTGTTCTTATACATGCGTAATAAGCATAGTTATGTCCGTAGCTTTACAGCTTGGTGTATTTTATACATTACATAAATTTAATAGTAGAACATTCATTGATGATGCGCCTCACAATTCGGTGCACTCTGTTGTGCGGAGAATACAGTATAGTTAGTGTTAAATACTGTTTCATTTAATAAATGTCATTTCATTTAAACAATTTGAGAATTTCTAAAATTATTATTTATACACATTATATCATCGCACATGGATCACCTTGTTGCTCAAATACAAGAAGCTCATAAAATAATCATGAGCATGCAGACGTCATCAATTATTACAATTTGAACATATTTATGGTAATATGTTTTACACATTACTGATTCCTAAAAAAATAAGAATGTCCAAGATTTTTTTTTTTATTCTACAATTTCACTTCATTTCTTAATGCTGTCCTTTGTTGAGCCTGACTGACATCCTGAACTCATTTTTCTGTAGACTGCTGCTCCTTAATCTAACAGATAGTATTCACTTGTGCTAAAGAGTGTCTTGCTTATAAGTCAGAGAATTTTAGAAATTAGAATGGATTATTGGTAAGATGCTTACAATTTACTCTCCTATAAATGTTTTTTTCCCAGTGCACATTGGTTGAAAGGAACTTTTGTATGAACAGATTACAAAGCAATAAATCCAAAGGTATTCTAAGTGAACTGTATTTGGAGTGAATGGTGATTAAAAGCATTTTGCTTTGGACATAATTTAAATGCTTCTTGCTGTTTTGGTTTCGATAAAATCTTTCCAGAAAATGTTTACGACAATAATTTTGACAATTACATTTGGCTTCAGGGAACTCCTCATGATTTATAGAACTATAAATGTGATCGTTTGGGAGGTGTGGTGATAAAATGTAGCAACTTCTCCAATTTCTTTGGGTCACTTTTTATGAGACCACATGCGATTGCATTGCTTTTTACTTAGGATTGGAAGGTGGAGAAGTTCCTCACAGCAAATTAGGGAATGCTGTAACAGAAATTGTGTTTGATACTGTTCCTCATAGATAAATCTCAGAATCCTCAGTGTGCAAGTATGACTCTTCAACAAGAGTTACAGGCACCACTTGCCTTGGTTGAGGTCAGAGTTCATGACTTTATACTCGACAAAAATAGATCCATACACGAGTTTCAAGGAGAAAGACGCCGCTGACCCTTAAAGAACACAATGACATCTGAGTTATCTCTTGAGCTTTTAGAGATTTACTCTTAAAAAAAAAAATACTTTGACTTTAGAAATGTATCTGCACTGGGACACAAGGAGTCAAACCACGTTAGCATTCCCAAAACAAACAAACAAAAAATTGTTTATATAAGTAACCAATCAAAACTATACTTTAATTACACATATAACCATGTCTGGAGTTTTAGCTACAAACTCCTTTCTTTTTTAGTTGACTCCATGTTATCGTAGTTTCAATAACACCCAAACTAAACATTTTGTGAAAGTGTAACATACGTCTGAACCAGAATTAATCCATAGATTATAAGGGACCCTATGTTTTTTTTTAGAAAAAAAATACAAGGCTTTAAGTGCACCTCGTGTGTGGAAAATATAGAAGTTTGGATTTTTGGGGGAAAACTATTTTTCAAAATCCATATGAACACTATTGAGCACCTTAAAAAGCTAAAATAAAATAGTGTTTCTGAGCAGCACAGCAGGCTAACTTATGAATTTCACACCTCCGCTGCATTCTCCACTGCCTCCTTGTGACCTGTTTTGTGTGATGGTTTGACATTTCTTGATATAAGAGGTTCAAAATATTGTCCATAGGAGACATGCTGTTTCTGTGAGTGGGTGGGGTGAGGGCTGTATGGCCCTAACATTTTTGCAATGAATATCTAACATTCAAATAATAGCTTTTAATGCAATAAACAGTAATGTGATTATAGGTCGCTGTGCAGCGGTGTGATAAAATGGTCGTTTTTGTGTCGCAGGTGCAGCATTCAACGTCCCGCATCTGTTTATCAGACAATTAAGTTTGCAGCTTCAGCTTGCAGGCATGCAGATATGTCCTTTTGAGTTTGTGCAAGGTTTATTTTATGAATAAATGTGTTTTTGGTACATTCTGTCCAAAGTCCTAATCTTTTAAACCACATGTCTGTGCTTTTTTTGTTGTGAGTTATTCTGAAGTGTCCCTGCAAAGAACTGTTCCTTACATTATAGGAACCATTCTCTCAACCTTGTCTGTTCACTCATTTACTCACAGAAACACAAAAATGTATTCTCAAAAGATGTCTTTACTACGTTAAAACAAACAAGAACTAGAATTACTGTTAGCTTAGTTTCTACCATGTTTTCCGTACTATAGACATACACCATTGTACGGCATACCATCAATAAATTGTCTATTTATGACCTCTTGTCATAAATAAGGCACTCCGAACAAAAGATGAATTGAGAAAAATAAGTCAAAGTCCATCAGTCAGTCGGACTTTATGAACTGCGTTCACAGTAACTCCAGAACAGGGGTCTAAAATGGTGGCCCGCGTTGATATTTTGTGGCCCCTGCCTTAATATGAAAGTTCAATGTCTATTAAGCAATATCTTTTGCATGTCCATGCTTTTTTGAAGGTAGCTTTATTTTTAATTTGTGATGTTTCAGCTTGCTTTATGCTAAAACTTTGCATTTGCTATTGTCGTTGGATCTGGTCGTCAGAGAAGTCTTTAGTAACCGCTAGCAACATTAGCTCCTGTTGTTTTACAGGACACACAGAAAGTATTGCTGAGTAGTACATAGACATGAAAAAGTGTTCAATAAACTTGTTCAGTAGACATACACAAAGGACCAAAGATGTAGACAGTGGACACCAAAACATATTTTGGCACAAATGGAACCCCATATAGCCCAGCCTCAGCCAGATTCTGCCGTCAGGGGCCGAAAGGTAAATTGAGTTTGAGAACTCTGCTCTAGAGCTTATTTGTAACACGCTACACGTTAGCCAAATTAGAAACTTTAGCATGTTAATACCTCTAACTCCCAACCTTGTTTGCAACATGCAGAAAACAGACTGATACCACTAAAACCAGCTCAGTGGCTTTGTGGTAGAGTGTCCGCCCTGAGACTAGAAAGTCGTGAGTTCAAATCCCGGCCGAGTCATACCATATGGGACCCAGTGCCTCCCTGCTTGACTGTCAGCATTAAGGGGTTGAATTTGGGGGTCAAACCACCAAATGTTTCCCGGCTGTGTCTGCAGCTCACCGCTCCCCCAGGGGATGGGTCAAATGCGGAGAACAAATTTCACACACCTAGGTGTGTGACAACTAACAGGACTTTGACTTTAAAACAAACGTTACTGTGACAATTCTAACGCTGAACCTTATCAGTAACACAAAACGCAGTCCGACACTGCTAAAATGTTAGCTACGTTAGCGTATCCACAATAACCATCAAACAAACATTTTGACAGAAAACTGTGGAGCTGTCAAAATTACTTTGACATCAGTAAGCATAACCAGACTTAATCCATCTATAAGGTCTTTTGAAAGGCGCACTGTCGTTTTTTGAAAAAAATTAAGAATTTTAAGTGGGTCTTATAGTACCGGAAATACGGGAGTTGAAACATGACAAATAAACATGAATCATGACTCAATCATCAACGCTAGTCGAACATTTTGTTTCTCTTTACTGTGCAAAACTGTGTATAATTTTATCAAATTTTGACTCAACTCATCTGTTTTTGAAAAACCTCATAAAATAATCCATCCATCCATCCATTTTCTTGACCGCTTCGTCCCTTTCGGGGTCGCGGGGGTGCCGGAGCCTAACCCGGCTACTGAAGGGCGAAGGCGGGGTACACCCTGGACAGGTCGCCAGTCTGTCGCAGGGCCGCAATCACACACCCATTCACTCTCACATTCACACCTAGGGTCAATTTAGAGTCACCAATTAACCTATGAAGCATGTTTTTGGACGGTGGGAGGAAGCCGGAGTCCCCGGTGAAAACCCACGCATGCACGGGGAGAACATGCAAACTCCACACAGAAAGGTCCCAGCCGGGAGTCGAACCGGGGCCTTCTCGCTGTGAGGCGAGAGCGCTAACCACTGCGCCACCGTGCAGCCCCTCATAAAATAATATCAGTTCAAATGGCTGCTTGTTTTTTTTCATCAATGAGGAATTTTCTATTATTAACAAGCAGCAGGAGCCCGTGTCACCCCTGCAGTGGCACAATGTTGGGTTTGACTTGGTGAAGGCTCAAACAGAGTGGTATCATACCTAGTAGTCAGGGACTTAATTACCAAGGATGGCTTGAACAGGTGGGGCAGCAATTTGAGCCGTCTTCCAGCAGGAGGGATTTGAACAAATGCTGTGAAACAATATGGTTCAAAGACAGATTTAGTTTGTGGCTTGATGCTCAACTTCGAAAGAAGGCTTAACGCCATTGAACTACAAGATGATGCTTCATTGCTTTGTTTAAAAAAAGCTCCTTTTAATAATGACTTTTTTTTAAATTCAGGAAACCAAATAAGTTTAAAACGAGGATAAAGTAGCTGTAACTGTTAGGACTGGAGGCCCAACTAAAACCCAGAGGATCTCTGTTGAGAGGAAAACTCTGCCCCACTAAAGCAGAGTAAACACTCTTTAAAAGGACACAAACAGCACCACAGGGGAAAGAGAAAAATCAATTCACTATTTTTAGAATACATAGCAAGTTGAGTTGACTTTTTTGATCATTTTTCTATCCACCAACATCCAGGATTCATATTCCCTTCACACCAAAATCCTCTCCAGGCTGTTTTCTGTGTATAACAACAGTGTACAGTAAATGGTGCCCCTTGTGGGGGCGTCTGTTTTTGCTGCCATGCTCTTCAAGTTTGTAGTTGTAGACATATGTGTAATCTGTTTTTGTTCCGGCAGAATGAAATGCTTATAATAAGCGTTGAACAGTGGTGCCACAAATGATTATTTTAATAGTCGACTAATCACTGATTCTTTTTTCTGATTAGTCGACTAATCACCAATTATCATTTCCAAATAGTCGACTAATCGGGTCATGAGCAAACTGGATGTAAAGCACACATCTTAACCATAATTAGCTTTAAACTAGATATATAGCATTACCTGTGATAATTCTAGTGTGAATTCTGTAAGCTGAATTTGGCCACTGAAGATGCTAGTGCTGATAGCTGAAGATGATGAAATTGATAGCTAAAAACGCTAAAGCTGAAATTGCTGAAGCTAATAGCTGAAAATGCTGAAGCTGATAGCCAGCTAAAGCTATTAGTTAAATGCCAAATTAGGCAAAAAAAAGAGCCCAAATTAGCCAAAACAGCTAGCATGTAGCTAAACTATAGGCTAAACTACAAAATAGCCTAAAAAAACAAAAAAAAGGTTTAATCAGTTAAAATAGCATGTCGCTGAAATATTAGCTAAACTCCAAAATAGCCTAAAAAACAAAAAAAGTCTAATAAGCCAAAATAGCTAACATGTAGCTGAAATATTAGTGAAAAAAAAAATCTAAAAAACTGAAAAAAGCTTAATTAACCAAAATAGTTAGCATGTTGTTGAAATTTTAGCTAAACTCCAAAATAGCCTAAAAAAACAAAAAAGCCTAAATTAGCCAAAAAAGGTAGCATGTAGCTGAAATATTAGCTAAACTCTAAAATAGCCTAAAAAGCAAAAAATAAAAGCCTAAATTAGCCAAAATGGCTAGCATGTAGCTGAAATGTTAGCTAAACCCCAAAACAACCTAGAAAACCTTAATAAATGCCAAAAATGTCCAAAAAGCTAGCAGAATGTTGTTATAATGTTCAACTTTACTACACTGTGACTCCATATAATATAAACCAACGACTAATCGACTATTAAGTTAGGCGTTGATTATTTAGTCGATTAGTCAACGATTAGACGACGATTAGTCGACTAATCGTGGCAGCCCTAGCATTGAATAAACTTGACTATGTTTCTGATTTCTTCAAAGGCAGTGAAGTACAATGAGCTCCCTAAAATGCTACTTTTTAAAAAATAAAATAGCACCACCATACAACACAACATATAACACCATACAAGACAGATTTCAATCTTTTAACCCTATTAAGTCCACAGTGTATATATATATATATATATATATATATATATATATATATATATATATATATAAAACATTCCTAAATGCATCACACACATTATTTATTTATTTTGGTAAACCATGGACAGACTAAAAGTTCTAGGTAAAGAGTACACAAAACATTAGGTCAAGAGATTATGGATTTATACAACCAATTATATCTGCAGTTACGCCATCAAGAGTATCTGACCTGAATGTGAAGATGAGGGCTGGATGGGCTGGTCCCTTCCTATTTTAAAGTATCTACTCTTTCAGCTGAGGCCTATCCTAGTATTCCTGCAGTGTACGGGGAAAGATATTAGGATGTTTTCTTCTAGACAAAAAGAAGAGTAGTTTGCAGCAGCAGATACGTATCTGCAAGGTGGAAACATTGAACCACATCTAATGAAAGGGTCAGTGAGTAATCAGCCAGTGGAGCAGCAATAAAAGCTTTGGTGTGCGTCAAAAGAATTGTTCCAAAGGGAAGAGTCAGCTGAGTGGAGTGACTGTTTGTTTAGTCACCCAGTGCGATAATTGATCAAAGTCTAAATCCTGTCTGAGAGCGATGAAAAGGGATGTGAGGTAAATCTAAGCAGGATTTCACTGTTGGATTAGCCATCCTAACACCATCACTCTTTTCTGTCTTTTCCAGGTATCGTTTCGCTGATCTCTCTGGTGATCCTCTCCTACGACCGCTACAGTACTCTGACTGTATACAACAAAGGTGGGCTCAATTACCGCAAGCCCCTACTAGCTGTTGGAGGCTCTTGGCTCTACTCCTTGTTCTGGACAGTGCCCCCTCTCCTGGGCTGGAGCAGCTATGGCATAGAGGGGGCTGGAACAAGCTGTTCTGTCTCCTGGACAGCTAACACAGCGCAGTCACATGCCTACATAATCTGCCTCTTCATTTTCTGCCTGGGTCTACCCGTCCTGGTGATGATCTACTGCTACAGCAGACTGCTGTGGGCGGTCAAACAGGTGAAGTCGAGAGTGTGTGTGTTTGTTTGTGAGCTCACAGGAGGGGGCTTCAAATGGACCAAAAAGTTTCACCCAAATTGCCGTAGAATTTCTGGAACTTTGGGGGTTTTCTGAAGGGTTAGGCAAGAGTTCTCATAGAACCCAATGAAATGTTTTCTTCTTAACCTGTTTCAAGTCTGTCCTTGAGGGCATCAAAGACGAATGTTTGTGATGCCAAAACCAAGTTGAGTACTGGAAGGACATTCCAAGGTTATGAACACTAAGTAGATCATGTAGAAATGTGCCAAATAGAGGTCTACAATGCTGGATTTTTTTTAGATGAAGAATGAAATTGAGAAATATTTTTTGAAAAATAATCACACATGCAACAACATTATATTTGATTGCACAGATTTCTTGGCAGTATTCTCCAACCCTGGTCCTGGAGGCCCACTGTCCTGCATGTTTTCAATGCTCAAAGACATTTGATCTTCAGCCTTTGTAGAGACTGTACAGTGATGGTCAATAAAAAGCCAGCTGTGTTAAAGTAGCACAGTGTGTCCTGAGGACCAACTTTGGAAAATACTGGGACAGGGTGACTGTTTGGCATACTTGGGCATGATTTAACAAACGGAAATAACCATTGTTTGTATTTGAGATCCTTCGACATATTTTATTTCACTGGACAAAACAAAGTCTTGGTGTCACCTAAAGAAACTGCCTTACCTCTGACCCCCGCAAAATTCGACCAAAGCCCGTCACTGTGGCTTCCTGATCATCTGCTGCCATTTTGAAACTCGACGACAGTGATTGGTCTGAGTCACATTTTTAGAGGAACTACTTTCGGCAATCATGAGTGAGCTTGTTCGATGTCCACGCCCCTTCCACTGAAATCAGGCTCAGGAGAAGCTGTCAATCAAACATTCGAGGTGGGACAAGCAGGTACCACATGCTTTTACTGAGGCATCTGATTGATCAGTTTATAACTCAAATAACTTTAGTATTAGGATTGGAAAGAAGATGTGAAGAAGAATGTATCAGAGCAAGAATGGTTATTCTGACAAATAAAATGACTTAGTAATGACTTTTTGTTTCTCAATAGAAGGTTTTGACCTTCTTGGAACCTGCGGGTTCTTCCTATTTGGAACAATAGAGTGGAGTGGTTGATATGTCCAGTGTTTATACAGTCAATGATGAGAACTGAACAACATGAGTGACCCCTCCTCCTTGGTGTTCCAAACAGGAAGTACCTGCTGGCTCCAAAAACACACTATACAGTGCGTTCGTCATTTTCTAGCGTTGTCCGAATATACAACTTCAAAGCTGAGTGCACTAGAAATTTCCCAGAAGTCTTTGCGAAAAACTACCGTGCATCGATTCTCACTACATTAGCGCATATAGACCACAATGCATTGCTGTTGAGCAATTTTTGCGAAAAAAAAACGTATATAAATGTAATTTTTAAAATACTCCATTCACATTTTCATCATCAGAACTCATTGGAGTCATAAAATAGACATTGTGAAATGTTTGTATTGATTGATTGATTGAAATTTAGAACCACATTGAAGGAAAAAAGTGTTTCAGTGCAGGGTATTAGATTATGGAACACTCTAGAAAAATCTATAAAAGAATCTCATTCAATTATTACTTTTAAAAAAACTGTGAAAAAACAAATGCTCACATCATATGAATCAAACAGTCATTAAAAACAGGCTTAATGGGGAAGAAGGGAAAAAGAGAATAAGGAAAAACAAAAAAAAGGGTTTATGAGGTATTTACTTTATTTGGGTATTTTATTTTATTTTATTTTTTTTTTATTTTTTATTATTTTTTTTTTTATTTGTTAATATTACTACATTTTTCCCTACTATTTTTGGTGTTTGTTTCTTTTACAATTTGTATATTCTGTTGCTTATTTTTTGTTGTTGACTGAAATTATTTACTCACTTGGTTAAATGGGGCAGAGACAATAAGTTTTCTTCTTTCTGTCCCTTTTCATTTTTCACTTTCTAAAAAAAAAATCAAGATTTTTGTATAACTCCTTTTGTGTGCTTTGAAAATGAAATAAAAACATACTACTACTACTACTATTAGATTTTCACTTTGCGAAATTGGCGATGTACTACTCAGCATTGAGAAAAACAAAAAAAGTAGTGAGCATGGTGTCTGAGCTGCTTTTAAATTCCAGGGCACTATATAGTTTTTTAGTAGTTGGGGATTAAGGTTGAGAATTCTGACACAGCCAAAAACTGCTAAAGAGAAATAAACAGCTATTACGGTACTTAGTTGTTCTATGTGTCACAGTAACTATTTTGCTATGATACATGTTCTTGCTAATCTTATTTTTTTTAGTACATTTTTTCTGTATTGCAACTTATTCACTGGCCTACCAGATGCCTCAATAAAAGTTTTTGGTCTTGCGTTAAATGTTTTAAATGTTCGATTCTCCAGAGCCTGCTTTTAAATGGTAGGGGTGTGGGCTTGCAACAAGCTCACTCCTGATTGGCTTGTCGTTGAAATGTAGACCCAGATTGACATGGACCAATCACTGCTTACTGATGTCCGGCTCCAACATGGTAAAAAATGGCAACTTAATTGACTTTATTTAGTTGGAGGTAAAAGTAAGACATTTTCTATGGGTCACTCTGTCTATTTGTCATTGACAGTCAATGTTGCAATGGAGCAAAGATGGTGGTTGAGTGACCTCTGGATTTGATGTTATAACTAAACATGAGGGGAAGCATTTCCCTAAAGCTATGACATTACTCACTTGGTACCTCATTTCACCTATCAGATCCTCAATATGGTTCGGTATAAATCCAGAACCTCAAACTTCAAACAGCATCGTACTCTATCGACCACAGTAGAAAATAAAGAATAAAAAGTTTTTACTTTTTTTTTCACCTGTAAGCCTTTTCTGTTTATTGGATGATAGCGTTTCAAGGCTGCAACAGTCTGGTGATTAGTCCAGGGTGTGCCCTGCCTTCACTCAACATGGCTGCGATAGGCCCTACCAGCTCAGTGACCCCCTGAGGGATTAAGTGGGTTTGAAAGATGAATGGACTTTTTAGGGCTTGTGACGAAAATAGTTTAAGATGTTGTAATATTTTATATATACTTACATTATAAGCTACTATTGGATGGATGATAATCCAATGAAGAGCATGTATTGTCACCTAATGTACAGGGTGTGTGAGATACAGTAGCATCTACATTTATAATGCTCTCAAGGACAAATCAACATTAATTTCACCCCCTAATTACTACTTCAATATCACTTCAACATACAGAAGTAGCAATAAAACCTGGATTTGACTTCATCGTGTCACATTTAGCACTGCAGTCTCTTCAGAGAAGTGTTGTGGCAGCTTTTTGAACCATTTTATAGCCTTTGTCTTTAAAAATGTAAGAAGGGAATTTAAAATTTAACACATTCAAACAGAATTTTAAAGCTTCTTTCGTTTTTCAAATGTGATTGCTGATCATGTGGATCCACAGCTACACTGACAGCCGCTGAAGATGATGTAAAAGCTGCTGCAAAAGCTCCCATCATTTTTGAAATAGCTGTGGCACAATCTATCTCTTCATGCGTGACTCAACTATTTATGCTTTTCATTAGCAGAACCAAAACAGCTACACAATTGCCTCTTTGTATGAAAAATGAATAAATGGATTTACGTGGACTGAATTGTTTTTACTTGCTGTGTTAAGGTAAGGAATCCCACACTGGTCATTGAAGGAACTTAACACTGACAAAAGTGTAATGGAAACCAGCTCAATGAAATAAGTCAATGTTTTCCTCTAAATTCTTTTTTGGCATTTTCTGATGTTTGTCTTCATCCTGTTGGATAACCTGCAGCTGAGATCAAACTTTCTGACACTGGGGAGAACATTTGGCTCCAGAATGTCTTGATGGTCTAGAGATTTCATTGTAGTCTGCACAGACTCAAGACACACTGTTCCAGAAGCAACAAATCAGCCCAGAGCATGACTGAACCGTTCACAGTCGGAATAGTGTTTTCTTTTCATGTGAGTTTCCTTCGTATCAGGGATGATTTGGGGTACTAGTCAAACACCGGACCGTCTTCCTGGAGTGGTTTGGCTTTTTGCTATTTTTATTTTAACAGAGTTGTTTTTCTTTTTTGTCTTTGATGGTGTTCTCTTTGGCCAGAGCAGTGACTGACTGTATGATTCTGGTGTTTTTTGACCTTGGAGTCTACCTGAAATGTGTTTGTGAGTGGTTCTTGGCTCTTTGGCTGCCATTCATGTTCACCATCTTGTTCATTTGTCATTTATATTCTTCTTCCAAGGCTGGTTATTGTCCTGTGGACCCTAAACTTCTAAAACGTGCATCTGGAGTATTTACAGTCCAGGAACAGTATGTCCTTACAGCAGTTATCTTTAACATGCTGGTTTGTGGGTGTTTCTAATCCCCACATCAACGATTGTCACTCTGTAAACAACCAAATTGTCTGGTTACACATTTGAAGACACCTGTAATGTTAATGATGACACACCTTAAGCCAGGTATGTCCAAAGTGTGGCCCGTATCCAACGACCCTCAGACTCCTTTCATAAAAATCTCTATAATTTTAGCACTTTTAAAAAACTGTGTATATTTCTTGATTGTGGTTGACTAAATTCACCATGAAGAGGTGCCAACAGACGAGACGTACCATCTACAACAGGGGTCTCAAACTCGCGGCCCGCGGGCCATCTGCGGCCCGCAGGATGATAATTTGCGGCCCCCGTCTTCATATGAAAGATTACTGTTCGTGCGGCCCGCAAGGCTGATATGAATGACAGTTGTTATGTGCAGAGCTGAATGAACCAATCACAGTGAGGTATATGACTCTGGAGGGCGGGACATCGGCTGTCTGTCCTGTGCCTCTGTCTATTATTTATTCCTTCCTCCAGTCAGCTGGGCGAAGGAGGAGCCAGGAAGCACCAAACGCGATTTGCAGGACCCCGCGCGGGGAATTTGCTGCCCGCGGCTCTCAAAAAATGTGTTTCTGTCGCCGCGTGTCGAAGGTGCTACC
>NC_050532.1:2868696-2877633 GCF_002922805.2 Oryzias melastigma | reverse complement strand
CCTCAGACTCCTTTCATAAAAATCTCTATAATTTTAGCATTTTTTTAAAAACTGTGTGTATATTTCTTGATTGTGGTTGACTAAATTCACCGTGAAGAGGTGCCAACAGACGAGACGTACCATCTACAACTTGCTAACTGGGAATGAACAATGTGAAAATTGGCAAATTGACATAGGTTTAATATATAAAAGTATTTGTTCAATAGTAAGAAACAAAAAGTATAAAAATGTTCATTAATAGTTCATTTAAATGTAATGTTATTAAAAAATCTAAAACAATGTCAGATGAATGGGTTAGCCCTCACACATTTCCATCAAACCAAGTCTGGCCCTCTTCAGAAAAGGTTTGGATACCCTTGACTTAAGCCTTAGTCATATACACCGTTATGGGGGTTGATGCTGTTGGTTTTTGGGTTCTTCGGTCTTATGGTGGGTTGTAGACAAGAGGGGCTGCACCTTAAAGGGAGTACAGGTGTGTCATGCGTTTCTCTTAAAGCTTGTGCGACCATGTTAAGGGATAGCATGACAATAGAAAGTACTATTGTTGTGCATGTCTTAAATGTGTCATGAAGTATTTATATTGTAAGTTAAATGCACTTATGACGTACGGGTGATGCTATCATACCATGACCTTATGCCACACGCTAGTCATTAGTAAAGTGAAAGTATTGACCTTAAAGTGCACTCAAAGGGTGCGTAGGTGATATGATATTTAATATATGTATATTTTTATCTTTTCTTGGGGTGTGATCATTTTTTCTCCAGGTCTGTTGCCCTTGGTTTGTGTTTTGAATTGTTTCTGTTGAGCAATATTTCAAGAAGCAATGAAGGATTTTCATCAATTTGCTTTCAGTATTCTTTTTTCCATCATCACTTCTGTTGGTTTCAAGTTTTTTCACTGATCACTGTGGGATTTTTCTTCCAATACCAGAGAAGAAATGTATTTTGTGCTCCTTAATAGAATGAAATGTTCTTTTCAAACCAGTTTTATTTGCCAGCATGAGGTCAGTGCTGCTCATTCAAAACATGCCACACGCGTGTGGAGCATAATATCTGGAATGAGGATTCTGTTAAATCAATTTCAGTTTTATTTACTTTTAGGACCCATTGTCGCTAAAAAAGCTTTTATACACAGAGATAAATCCCCGTATGAGAAAGTATTGCAGTAATTGCTTTATAAAGAAAAGCTGTGTTTGAATCAGACTCGACGTTCATCTGGGAAAATCAGACAACACCACACACATAAAAAGATAGAGAAAATAATGTGGATGGAGCTGATACGACAAACTGACACCTGCAGAAACAATAAATATGGGAGCTGGATTTATTTGATAAAAATCCATCTCAGAGATGTTTCAGGATAAGTGAAAGGACAAACCAGCACTGGGATTTAAAAACTAATCTTAAATGTAGGGAGTTTGTGTCCCTTCTGCTCTAAATGGGAGCTGCTTTTATGAGAAAACCGTCAGGTCGCACAAAAACCCAAGTTTGGTTGTTCTGATTAGCAAACTTACAGCTCTGAATATTAAACGTTTTTTTTTTACCCTCCAATATCCCTTAACTTTTAAGGGTAAAGTTTATCTTCATCTTTGGTATAAATATCTGCTAATGATATAAATTGTAGTTGTTCACCAGATTTCATGTAGGAGCCATTAAAATGTGATACAGATTTTCCATGAACCCATACAGTCAACATGGACGTTAAAAATCCGACACTAACTTCAGCCTCGTCTAACTTTAAACATGCCACAAATAATTACAAAAAATAAAACTGATATTTTCTAAATATAATAATAAACATGAATTCAATCTTATTAGCAGCATCCTTGTGACATAGTATTATGCAATATTATTATGGCCTGTGGGAACAACTGTCTTAATAAATCCATATTTGGAGTAAAGACTCCTGGTTTTTGTCTGTTTAATGCAGCTTTCTTTTATTTTGAAGTTGAAGGATCTTATTTTGTGTCCTCATTGGATCTTTTTTGTGAAAATAAACTTTCCAAACACTTTTGTTTATGCTAAATTTGCTAGCTTGGGGGTTGCAATTTAGCGGTTTTCGGTACAGATTGAGTTGAGACCATCCATTGACAGTCTATAAGAACTGGACACATTATCCCCTCCCCCCTCACATTCCAAAAGGAAGTACCCACTGGCCTTCTTTTTCATGATATATGTACTTTATCACAAGTTATTTAAGTTATAAACTGGCCAATCAGATGCTTAAATAAAAGCATGTTAGAAACTTTTGATTAATAGATTCTCACAAGCCCACTTTCTGTGGAAGGGGTGTGGCTTTTCAACAAGCTCACTCCTGATTAGCAAGAGTGGTTGACTCAGACCAACTCAAAGGAATCACCGCTTACTTGTGTCGTCTGGTTCCAACATGGCGACGTTCGTATCGTGGAACAATTGTGACTGAATTGACTTCATTTCGTTGTAACTGGAGGTAAGGCATTTTCTATGGATGATGTCACAGGAGCTTTGTCCATCTCTATACTGTCAATGATTGGAACAGATGGTTAAGAGATAGCACAGCCGTCACATGCGTCAAGAATGAGTCAGATGTGGTAGAAAGTTGTAGTTTTTCCAAAATAAAACTTCCTACAGAATAAGATAATAACAAAAAAGGGGGGTTTGTTTTTTGTTTTTTTTCTCTGTGGCCCGGAACCATCTGTCCTATGGTCCACCAACCCCCGCGATGTGGGGGTCGGGGTCCATAGGACAGATCCTGCATCTCGGGGGTTGGGGAACACTGGTGTAAGAAATCAAATGTAATGGTAAATCTAACTTTATCGTCTGGTAAAAAAAACTGTGTAAGATTTCAAAAATATATTTGAAAAAATCTAATTAAAATTCTTGCATTCTGAAGCTTTTTTTCTCCTGATATATTAGTACCACAAAGACGTTATCAATACATACAGGTTTATAAGAAAAAAACCTAAAATTTTCAAATAGTTTAACTTAATTTTTTTGCTCTTGCGTGGAATGTTTCAAGCGATTTGACACTTTTGTTGTTTTTAGTTTTTCAATTTCTAGAGAAGTTCATGGATGGCAAACATCCGACAACAATAAATCTACACTGATTTGATCAGGATGAAGGAATTTTCTAGCTAAATGCATCATTTGCTAAAATTTTGAGCCTTTAATTCAAAAGGATGTTGCAATGGAAATACCTCTGTTTTCCATCCAATCGTGAGACCTCACAGTCTGACAAAATGCAATAGAGATAAACAAATTATTTGATTTATTTACCTGTTACATCACCCAAAAATGAAATAAAAAAAGTGGGAAAAAAATCTGCCGCAGGAAAAAAAATTATTGCATTTCTGCACGTTTTGATACTGATTTTTAATCCAGTTGGACAGAAGGAACGCTGAGACCCTGAGGAGGCAGCTGTGCCTGCAGGGTTTGTTCCGCGGCGTGAAAACACAGCACAGAGGGATGCTGCTCTTATCAGTCCTAGAAAATAACAGCTCTGAACCAAACAGACAGATTTTATCTGAACGGTTCAAGTGCAGGAAAGCTGCAAGAACAGGAAGAGATTAGAGCAGCCATGCACTTTGAAAGTATCCTTAACCTTGTAGGGAACGCTGGTCAAGGTTTTGAAGAGTTTGAGCAGAGTTAACCCGTCTTAAGTCATTCAAAGCTGCAGTGGCAGCGCATATAGTGACAGGGTGAGGGATTATTAATGCATTACGGCTCTGACAAAGTCTAAACCGCTTCACTACCTTCTTAGTTTTTCTGTTGTTTTAATCCATTGTTGTAAAGCCCAGCTGGACCTCCGCCTGACCCCCCCGCGGTAGAAATAAGCAGCTTTCACAAAGTGCCCTCCAACTACATGGACCTTCAAAAGGGTCACATTAGATAAGGTTACATTCGCTGAGTCCTCCTGTGGACCATCTGTTGACTGTTGTTACAGTTGTCATTTTCTGTCAAAATATTATTGTCTTGAAAAAGAGAAAGGTTACGGAATCCTTCTTGAAAACCATTGACTGTAAATGGAAACTGGAACAGGGGAGTGTGACATCACCCAGAAAAAATGGTTTACTTCTGGCTTCAACCAATTGAAGTCAATGCAGTGGTCTTTTTTTCTCAATATGTCGCCGTAAAGTTGGAACCAACAGTGATTGGTCCGAGTGCGCCTGAGTCAACATTTCTATGGAAACCACTCTTGCCAATCATAAGTGAGCTTCTTGGAAGTCCATACCATGACTACTAATTGACCATAATCAATAAATATTTAGAAAGTCGTTTGATTGTCCCGTAAATAACTTGCTCTACAAAAAAAATGTAATTAAAAATGTATGTCAAAAAAAGGTATCAGAGCAAGAATTCTGAAAAATAGAATGATTGAGTAAAAGATGTTTATTTCTTTATAGAAGTCTATGGATCAGGACCTCACTGGACATTTTTAACTGAAAAACAGTAGCAAGCTAAAACAAACTGTTTTAAAATGAAAACAGCAAACTGGGATGCTAAAGAGAGACACGGAGCTGCTCTCTGGACTTTATCCATTTACTGGTGTTGCTCCATCTTTGCTAACTGAAAAAGGCCGCTTAAAACATAGGAAGTGACCGTGAAGGCTACTGGGAATTTCTATCAAAAAAATTCAAGGTATGACTCACTTGTGGGTTATTTCACTCATGGCCGCAGGCAAAGAAAGTGCTAATAGCGCCACCTGGGGGCCAGTCGCTCATTTCTAACTTGTATAATTTTGACAAAATATAATTTTACGGAGAATAAAATACTGAAAGTTATTTAAGGTTTAAGTTGATTTATTCTGGAATAATATTCCTGCCTGTTTTTATTCAGAGTAATGTTAGAAATGTTGGCCCGCCGCCCGAGGTGTGTTTTGGCCCCCTGTGTGATTGAGTTTGACACCCCTGCCACAGAGTTTTGGAACACCAGAGAGAATCAATGGGAAAAGGGGTTTTAGCTAAACACTAGGCGACTTCCTCAGCCACGACTTGGTGGTCCAATACATAACCTTTGGCAGGCCAAATTTGGCCCCACTTTGGCCACCCGTGTCTCAGACTAACTCGGACCAATCACTAAAAACGTCAGGCTCCAACATGGCAGTGTCCACATCGCTAAAAATGGTAACAGTATTGACTTCATTTCATTGGAAGACGTTTTTTATGTGACTCATTCTGTCCAGTTCTAATATAAAGTCAATGTGCTGACCCCGTCCTCCATGTTCTCCTCACACGTGACTCCTCTAGCTCCCCAAAACCCCACGTCTCCACATACAGATATTCATAAACATTCTTGGACACTTCAAAGACAGCCGTTCTCTCCAGAAATCTCCAAACATTGTTCTGCAGTTCATGCAGAGGAGCAAAGAAAATCAAACTTGTTTCTTTTTTTTCCTTAATAAAACCAGAGAAATAGTCTTTTGGATTCAGTCAAACAAACGTTCAAGCGTTACCGACAACCCCATTAGAGAACCACTTGGGAAAACAACAGTTTACATTCTGATCAATACTAATGGAACATTCGGGATAAGAGTAACGAAAGGCAATGAGGTGCCCTACAAAATAAAAGCACTTATAAACAAAAAAGTATTTATTATGATTTATGAAAGTACTGTCTAACCAGTCCTTAAGATTTGCTCTACTGTCTTTTTTATGTGCACAGCGAAAAAACTCAGTGTTCTTCTAAAAGATATTATTTTTTTTCAAAAGCAGCAATGCAACATGTCTCCAGGCTTCTGCTTTAAGACTTTGTACCACTGTCTTCGGTATGTAGATACCGAACACTTGAATTCAACAAAGTACGAGTTCATGAAAGAACACAACAAGAAACTTTAAGATAACATTCTGTAGCGTTTAAAAAGAGAAAACCTACTTCATCTGCAGCTACCACTTCCCTGATTCCTGTCATTTTTTTCTGATTTTCCTTTGTGTTGTTGAAGCTGTTTGCTGTTCTCTCCACCATAAATAAGCGCCGTGATCCCTCCAAGCTTCCCTACAACCTCCTCCTTCTGCTCGACTGAGAAGCACAGATCAGGCCTGGCCCCACATCACCTTACCACTCACCTACTTGATCCCTCGTCTTTTTACAGGCTGTTGCACCCTCAGTGACCTTAGCAATAACACTGGTTAATAACACATCTCTCAAGAGGCAGCTTCCAAAACACACTTGAAGGCGCCTGGGTTAGACCTCAGCTAAACAACTTTCACCTGTAAAAAAATAACTTCCAGTGTGGCGACAGTCTCTCACTTTACCAGATTTATTCTCAATATTTTTTCTCAATATTCCTTGTATGTTGCATGCTCTATGCATCTCTGGTACAGTTCAGTTACATCCTACTTCTGTGGGCGCATTTTTCAAGTGTCCAAGGAAAGCAGCTCTGATCCACTCCAATGTCTAATGCGTCTTTCTTAACTTTTTTATGACACAGAATTGAAACTGTTTCACAGCCTCAGTCATGCTCTTAAAGGTCAACGTGCTTCAGTTGGTCTCCAGATGTCCTTGTTCTTTGTTAGACTGTCTCTTAGCTCTCAATCGTTTTTAGTGCCGTCACACAAAACGCCTCAGAGCTTCATGAGCCTTGATCTATCCGTCACTGCTTTTGTTTTACATAAATTGCTCTTGGTTTCACTTTTCTGTTGGTTCCACCTCTCTTTTCAATGATGGTAGTTTTATCTGCCCGTTTTATTGTTCGTGGTATCATCTCCTTTGTGATGCCAGTTCTCTCCATCTGTCCCTTACTCTTCTGGTCTTCCGTTGTCTCTATCACCATCTCCTCCATCATCAAGCTCACCTGATGCTCTCTGTACACATTGTCCTTGGTTTCTTCTTGAACCAAAGAAACCAATCCTTTGTTTATGGAGAAGCTCAATTTTCAATCTAGTTTCTGTATTTGTTGACCCTTCTTCTATCCCTGACCTTAACCCAGGCCAAAGGCCACATCAGCAAACCACTTTCCGTCTCTGACTGACCTTCAGTCCGTATTTCTGGTAGATTTTTTACTGCTTTCAGGCAATGCTGGGAGACTTTATCCTGCTCAACACAAGGACTGAAAGTTCTTCTCTGGATACAAACTCTTTCGCCCTTTCTCACTGCCACCGGGGAGAACAAGGAGTTATTAGTCATTAATCATTGTTTCCATCTGTTGGTTACACTGTTTTTAGTAACTATTCAATTTATCATCTGCTGCCATGTCTGTGTTGTCCTTCAGTCTGACGGTCATTTGGTCTGCAAATGTAATTTTGATTTTCCAGGTCTTTTGTTCTTAAACACTTTCCCATAGTTTCCTTTCTCAGCTGAATCTATCCTTGTCCTTCATCTGTCATCACCACTGAAACGTTAAATCCAGTTGATGTTATTGACCTGTGTTTGAGTCCCTTTGGGGTTGTCTGCCTGTTTGAATGTGGCACTGAGTTGCTACAGTTTCCTCATTGATACTCTTTAGATTTTACATTTTGTCGCAGTTCTTAAGATTATTCATTTTCCATTGCCCTAATTCATTTATAAATCACCTTCCACCTCCAGCCAAGGAGGCCCAAAGTCCTGTACACAAGAAAGGAATAAAAAGCATAAAAAATATTAAAACACAAAAACAAATTGAAAACAAATCATTTAGGATTACAGATTTTTAAGGTTGTAAAACTTTTCATGACAGTTTATACATTTTTCTAAGACAGACATGAACATTTTGAGTTTTTCTCCATTTATCTCTCAAAGTTTAAACCTTCATAGAAAAATAAGTCAAAGGAAAACTGGATTTCTTCATTCCAGGGGTGTCAAACGGGCCCCATCCGACTCACGAGATGGTTTAATCCGGCCAAGTCATGAAGAAAAAAAATATACGTTTGTTTGGGAAAAAAAAGCAATATTCTTGCCCATTTCTACTGAAGTGAGAGAAAACAAAACTAAAACAAAGGTACAGATAACAAGTTGACCACAGGTTATTTTACTATGATGTTACTGGTCCGGCCCACTTGAGATCAGATGGGATGAATGTGGCCTCTGAACCAAAATGAGTTTGCTGCTGTATTCATGCTCATTAGCACAGAAATTGTAGAAAAAACAGAATTGTTGTGGTTTCACCAATTTGGCCAGTTTCAAGTAAATTGGCAAAGCATTAGGGCTTCTTTTCTTCTTTTTTGAGGAGGTTTTAGTTTGTCTTTAAGCTCTTGGAGGTAAAATTACGCACATGTCTAAAGATACCGCTCTCCTTCAGAGATTAGGGCTGCACATTTTCGACAAACATCCTTACTGATTGCAGCTTTTGTAGGTTTTTTTCCTGCTAACAGAAAAAAAAAGCTTGTTTTTGTGCGCTCATCTTCTGACAAACACTCGACGGAACCTTGGAGGTACGAGACCAGCCATCAAATTTACAGAACAACAAAAACACGCAGTTTGCAGGGAAAAGTGTGTTTTGTCGACGCCTGAAGGAACATCAAAATTCTTTCTGGGAGCCTCGAGGAGCCTCAGGGAAACTGCTTCAGGCGCTTTTCCCCAAAAGTTAGGGACTAGAGCAGAGATTTAGTAAAAGATCTCTCTCACACACAAGTGTTTGTAAAAGACACATTTTCTACCCATAAAAACATCTCTGTTTAGGTTTGCTGTGGACCATAAAGTTTAGGAAGAAGAACTCATCAAAGTGCTGAAGAATACAATCTTAAATCTACGTTCACACCGCTTTGGCAGTGCACGGTCCAGTGAACAGTCTGTGTAAACACGCTTATATGATTTCACGTTTAAAACTCTCGTATTCACACGTGTGCCCAGTAAACAGACGTGAAACCAGATCGAACTTTGACTACTCAAGGACTCTGATTTGAAAACACCTTAATCAAACAAAGGATGGGTGGTCCTTTGGACCAATGTTTTTCCTGCAAACTAAGTGAGAGGGAAACACATTCTATAGAGGAATTAGAGCTGCCACGATTAGTCGTTATTTTAAAGCAGGCATGTCAAACATAC
>NC_050532.1:2864103-2868568 GCF_002922805.2 Oryzias melastigma | reverse complement strand
CCCACCTGAGAACAGAAAGTCTGCATCCGGCCCCAGAGCCAAACTGAGTTTGACATGCCTGTTTTAAAGTAAATGGAGTCAGAGTGTAGTAACGTTGAAAGTTATAATGGCATTCTGCTAGCTTTTTGGACTATTTTGGAATTTATTAAGGTTTTTTTTGGCTAATTTGGAGTTTAGCGAACATTTCAGCTACATGCTAGCTTTTTTGGCTAATTTAAGATTTTTTTTGGTAATTTGGAATTTTGCTAATATTACAGCTACATGCTAGCTATTTTGGATAATTTAGGATTTTTCTGGGGTTTTTTTTGGCTAATTTGGAGTGGAGCTAATATTACTGCTACATGCTAGCTACTTTGGCAAATTTATGAGTTTCAATTTTTTAGGCTGTTTTGGAGTTCAGCTAATATTTCGGCTGCATGCTAGCTGTTTTGGCTAACTTCTGCTTTTTTCAGGTTTTTAGGCTATTTCGCATTTAAATAATATTTTAGCTGGCTATTAACTTCAGTGTCTTCAGCTATCAGCTTAAGTGTTTTTAGCTATCAATTTCAGCAACTTCAGCTGTCAGCACTAGCATCTTCAGGAAATTCAGATTACAGCATTCACACTAGCAGCTTTGTGTTAGTTTTAAAGCTAATGATGGTTAAGATGTGTGCTTTACATCCAGTTTGTGCATGATACGATTAGTCGACTAATTGGGAAAAATAATCGATGATTAGTCGACTATTAAAATAATCGTTTGTGGCAGCACTAAAATGAATAAAAAATTTTGACTAAACCTTTGACTGCAAATGGTCAGTGTGAATGGAAAAAGATGAATGACACCAAGTCTTTCATACATCGGAATAGAGCTGTAAAAGAAAAAGCCTGAAGCAAAATTAATGAGATTTGCACCGCTTTGACGTTTCACACAAAGCCTCTTCTAGGTGACGGACATCAACAGTAGCAAAGAACAACAAGAAGCCCCTCCCTGCTTGTCCAGTGTGAACATCAAAGGGTACAAATGCACGTCCAAGAATGCACATTCAAAGAGACAAACATTCCTCAACACACATTAAAACTGTTGTTAGAGTTTAAAACAGACCATAAAACCTGAGAAAATGTAATGAATAGAAAATTAAAAATAACTACACAATATTTCAGATTAAAGGAAAAAAAGATCAATCTGTAATGTACTAAAATTAACACTCTTTGGGAATGCAATGTTTGCAGTAGGAGTACAGTAGGATTTATCTCAGAACAATGGAAAAAAAGAAGTCTGCTGTCAACACCAGTCATCAAGATTAGGATGTGAACAAAATAAAACCTCTTAAGCTAACACATGAATAAACATTAGAGCTTAGTAGAGTCAACATTACAAACAGCTCTTCACAGACAGAAGGTAGGGGGTTGGAGATAATTCAGTTTAATCTCAGTGGTAAAAGACCTGCGATTGGTTTCTCAGTGGTGACGTACTGAGAGCTAAAATCACCTGTTCTCCATCTGTATAAAAAAGAAAAAAACTCAAGTATTATAACTTCTGTGTAGAGAGATAATAGCAAACTTACTGGGACACCCAAAAGTAAAAGTACCCCTTTTTTCAGCTAATTCTTCTCTTTATCTGCAAAAGAGGCAACAAAAGCGTTCCTCTGCCTCAATGGTCATCCATAATCATTGACCGAAATGATTGCTTTCTTTGACTGAGGTGTTATTGATCTGAAAAAAGAAAAGGGCAACGCTTCATTTCAGTTTGCCTCTGTTGATCTCCAGCAGTCATGCCCCAGTGTGTTATCTTCCTAATGTCGCGTCATCCATTAGTGGAACTGAGCTGCTGCCAGCACAGGACCAAACAAATCCCCGGAGAGATTTTAAATTGAGGTTTATGCACATTAAAGTGTCTGAAATTCTCAAGTAAATTAGGAGGACAAAATCGATCTGTTGTTGAGTCACTAAAGAGTTTGACCCGGGAGAACTCATCCACTTCATGTTGCTCTTTTTATTTACCAAATACAAGCATTGAGTCAGAGCTGGGAGGAGAGAGACGCTCTATGACTTCAGTGACGGGCGGTGAGGTTCATCATCAGTCAGATTAACAGACATATGAATCCTACAGAGCAGCTTATTCACCATTCGATTGACAACAGTTGTTGTTATTGACTTACTTTTACTTATGAATGAAGTCACATGTCTTTCTGAAGAAACATGTTTGTAGAAGTCTTCCTTTTCTTTCTTCCGTGTTAAAAGTCTCTCACTCGTAAACTCGTAAATTCGCTGCTTTTTTTCTGGTTTTAGGGTCACGGTTTGGATCATTTTTTGGATCAGTAAAGAAAAAAAACAACAAGATAAAAGCTTAAAATCATTTTTAGAAACACTTTAAATCATATATTTATTGTAAAGGTTGGAAGTGCCTGTTCCCAATGTCTGGACATCGTTTGTGGTGTCCCTCAGGGGTCGGGTTTGGGACCAATATTATTTATCATGTATATTAATGATTTATTTAAGGTTTCTAGTTTATTACAATTAGGTTTATTTGCTGATGACACAAATGATTTTTGTGATGGAGATGATTTGCAGTAATTCATAGAAATTGTTAAGACGGAGATGGAGAAATGAAGATGTGGTTTGATGTAAATAAACTTTCACTAAATTTAAGTAAAACAGAAATAATGTTATTTGGCAATTATAATGGTAAAAATATAAACATTGACATGCACATAACTGGGTTAAAACATTAAAGAACTTATGAAAATAATTTCTTGGGGTTATAATTGATGAAAAACTGACCAGGAAAGCACATATTCGTTATTTACATTCAAAACTGGCCAGAAGTATCTCAGAGTTGAATAAAACAAAACCGGTTCAGGACCACAAATCACTCCACACTTTGTACCATATTTTCTTATTGTGTAGAGGTTTGGGGTAATAACTATAGAACGTTGCATTCATTTTCAATACTTTAAAAGAGAGCAATACCAATGATTCACAGCGCAGGTTACCTGGAGCACACAAACAAACTATTTGTACAATCAAAATGAGTATTGTACAGCTCAAATAATATTCAAGACAGAAAACAATTTATTACCAACCAATGTCCAAAGATTATTCATTAAAAAGGAAAAATACAATCTCAGGGAAAAAAATATTTTTTTCAAACATAAAGCACGAACAAACAAAAAAGGTTTTGTGTTTCAATATGTGGAGTGAAACTGTGGAACAGAACCAGTAAATACTTGAAACAATGTCCAAACATAAAAGAGTTTAAGTATAAATACAGAAAAACGATTATTGATGAATACGTACAAATACAAAGAAAAACAAAACATTAGCATTTGTAAATATGTATGAATATAAATTTAGATTGCGCTATTCATGTGGGTGTTCGTGGAATACAAGTTGCAGTTGTAGTAATACAATGTACTTTAACTAGGGCATTGAACTTTGGGTGTACTGGGGTTAGGAATGTACTGATACAATGTACAGTGGTGAGAATTTATAATGTTTTCTTCTTCTCACTCCCTTTTAGATTTTTGTTATTTCTATGATTTTCTGATTTTCTGATTTTCTTTCACAAGTCTGAAATAAATGCTTTGAACTGAACTGAACTATATTCAATAAGCATACAAAGTACTTCACACACTCAATATTTATATATGCAACATCAAAAACATTTGCCCATTAAGGCATATTTATTGAAACAAAACATCTTCCCGGTACATGGGTGTTCCGAACCGTGGCTTGTGATCCGTACGGATCACGAATTATCCGTGATCCGTACGGATCACGGATTATCCGTTGCACCCCTAAAACCAATGATGTGACATTTTTCATGAGTGTGCGCCTAAGTAAGGACAAAGGATTTAAGCTTGTTGGAGCTCAATAAACAAAAGGGAACTAATTAATTATTCTGTTACTAGCCATAAAAAATGCTTTAAACTGGACATAAACTGTATTAAGCTTTAGCTTTACTGTCAGAATAATCCAAACCGATTAAAAAGAAAATGTGATTATCTAAGTCAGCCTCAAAATTAGTAAAATCTTTGTTTTCTGACACTTTTCAATAAAATTCTGTCCATGTGATTTGAGAAAATCCAAAATCGCAGGAAAGATAAATTAACTTTATTTTAACAGCCGATTGTTAAATCACTGCGAGTGAATGACACTGCAGCTACAGGATTCCAACAAACTGATATTTGTTGCTGAGATGAAGACACACACAGATGTGGACTTTCGCCAAACACACTGTCTCTGCTGTTTGGGCTGTTTTGTAGATAAAACGGAGAATTCCTCTTTTATTATTACACATAATTCACCCATGAGTAGTTTATGATGTTCTAACCTAACGGTACATGTAGTTCTGACTCTTTCCTTCTTCTGCTGAAGTCATAATCATAACCAGTAAAATATCATTTTTACTCTGTGTCTGTATTTTACTGCAGCTGTTTCTAACTTTAGCCTACTATACTGATTTACTTTGGAAGTTGCAGTCCAA
>NC_050532.1:2811396-2863706 GCF_002922805.2 Oryzias melastigma | reverse complement strand
CGACTAATCGACTATTAAATTAGTCGTCGACTATTTTAATAGTCGATTAGTCGTCGATTAGTCGACTAATCGTGGCAGCCCTAGTTCTAACCTAACGGTACATGTAGTTCTGACTCTTTCCTTCTTCTGCTGAAGTCATAATCATAACCAGTAAAATATCATTTTTATTCTGTCTGTATTTTACTGCAGCTGTTTCTAACTTTAGCCTACTATACTGATTTACTTTGGAAGTTGCAGTCCAACAATGAAATCTAAATTTGGCATTTCAGAATATCGGGTTATTCAATTTGTATTGGTGCAAAAAATGGTCAGGGTGATCAGAATGAAAATAAAAGTTTTGCAATATTACTCTATACTTCTTTGGTTATAGCTTGCAATGAAATGTAAAATTGTCGAGGAGAACTTTGTTCTTGAGAGAAGAAAGTAACAAACACGTGTTGGATCAAAGCTTCTTGCTTTGATCTGCCAGAAACAGTCTTCAGGACTCATGTGATGTTTAGTTATTGAAAGCAGAAAGATTCGATTTTTCCAGAAGAAGGAAAAGCATCTTCCAGACTTTTTTTTTTAACTCAGACTACAGTATCTGAGGTTGTGTAAAGGCATGTGAGGCTGCAGGTCTTCAGGAGTATGTTTGTTATTAGCTTTTTTCTTTTTAATGACTTTGACACTGAACAAAAATATTAACACAACAGTTGTTTTTGCTCCTATTTCTCATGAGATAAACTGAAACTTCAGAAACATTTTCTACAAACATAAAACAACCATTTCTATCTAATATTGATCACAAATGTGTCTAAATCTATGATAGTGACCTCATCTCCTTTTCTGAGGTTATCCGTTCTACCTCACAGGTGTGCCATATCAAGATACTGATTAGCCAACATGATTATTGCACAGGTGTGCCTTAGACCGGCCAAAAAGACCACTCTGAAACGTGCCATTTTGTTTTATTTGGAGGGCATGGAGTCAGAGTACCAATAATTATCTGGTGCGACCAGCATTTGCCTCTGGCCATGCAAGAACTGGGATGTTTATAAATTTCAAGAACTGTGTCCAGATCCTGACGACATGGGGCCGTCCATCATCATGCTGCAACATGGCCTTGGATGTTTGGCCCAATAGACCTCGGGATCTTGTCATAGTTTCTCTGCACGTTCAAAACGCCATTAATGAAAGGCATCTGTGTTCTTCGTCCATAACATACATGTGCTCATATTATAACCCTACCGCCAACACGGGGCACTCCACAACTTGATCAGTTCTATGTGAAGTAGATGTGTTGCACTGTATGAGGCAAAAGAGTGGTCACACCCTTTTATTGTGACCAGTCTAAGCCACACCTGTACAATAATCATGTTGTAATCAGCATCTTGATATGGCACACCTGTGAGATGGGATTGATAATCTCATCTTGAAACTTTATTACCTTTTTCAAACGGGTTCTCTCATTAAAAATGGATACTTTATTTTTATTTAAATTTACATGTGCGTTGCACACCACTAGCGTATTGGGATAGTCTTTAGGGTCATTTTTGACCCCAGAATTGTAAAAGCATCAGAAATAGTTCAGGAGTCACAAACTCTCTAAATCACAGATAAGCAAACTCACACACACCTGTACACTTACATACAGTGGTGGACAAAAGTGTTGGTACCCCTCAGTTAAAGAAGGAAAAAACCTTCAATTCTCACTGAAATCACTCAAAAGTAACAATAAATATATATATATATATTTTAAATTAAACAATCCAAATCAGCCATCAATTTTGAATTGTTGATTAACATAATTATTTAAAAAAAACAAAGTAATGAAACAGGCCTGGACAAAAATGATGGTACCTCAATAAAAGATTGAAAACTATTTGACCAGAGTGACATGATTAACTCAGGTGTGTCCTTTAATTGACATCACAGGTGTTTCATTTATTGTTACTTTTGTAAGTTTTGAGTGATTTCAGTTAGAATTGTGGGTTTGTCCTTCTTTAACTGAGGGGTGCCAACAATTTTGTCCATGTCTGTACATCTGCACACTTACCTACGCACACCTGTACACTTACATATACACCTGCACACTCCCATACGCGCACCTGGGCAGTTACATATCCACCCGCACCTGCACACTTACATACGCACACCTGCATATGCAAACTTGGATATGCACACCTGCACACTTACATATACACCTGCACGCTCCCATACGCGCACCTGGGCAGTTACATATCCACACCTCCATACTTACATGCACACACCTGCACATCTACATACTTGCACCTGCACACTTATTTATGCACGCCAATTGGACAGATTTTTTTCCCCTCTTTTAATATAGTTATTTCAGAAATAATCACTTGATATTTATAAAACTAACATTTAGTGTATAAGAAAACAGTTTTGAGAGTTGGTTTGTTTTGAAAATAAACTGCAATAGCGTTCACGAGTGATTGTCTTTTTATATTGTGTATTAAACAAATCATATAAAAATTTAGTTGAATTCATGAGTAATACGACGTTTCTTATCAAGCACAGTACATTTTAGATTTTAAAATCAATGAAGTTGCTTTTGTGGTGATTTGGTATAGTAGGTAACCAAACAATTCAAGAACCAAAACTCTAAATGCTATTCCTGTTTTTATTGTTCCACAGGTGGGAAAAGTCCGGAAGACTGCGGCTCGTAAGCGGGAGTACCACATACTTTTCATGGTCCTGACCACAGCGGCCTGTTATCTGTTGTGCTGGATGCCTTACGGCGTTGTGGCCATGATGGCCACCTTTGGTCCCCCCAACATTATTAGCCCGGTCGCCAGTGTGGTCCCCTCCCTCCTGGCTAAAAGCAGCACCGTCATCAACCCCCTCATCTATATACTCATGAACAAGCAGGTAAGCAAACGGATGGTGCGTTTGTGAATGTGATGCAAAAAAACTCAGTAATGTAGAAGAATGTAGAACACCTTTATTTAGAAAAAGAAAAAAAGAACCGATTTAAATTAGACAAACACGTCGAAATCAAGATTAACATCAAAAGGCTGGTAGGAGCGAAACAGGAGCTTCACTCTGATCAAAATGGAGAAAACCACAGAGGAGAATAGAAAAAAGGAGGAAAGTAAACAATCCTTTAAAGGCGGTGTGGTGCAGAAACTCCCACCATTTGGAGCGCGAAAAACTAGCTCTCAGAGGATGAACGGCGCTCTTTTTACACCACAAATGATCGGGAATTCTTTTTATGACGCTGCGGCTTCGTGTTAGAAATATTTACCTGCAGCAGAAAGGAGTGAAGCACTTTAAATGGAGACATTTTATTGTGAAAATGATTCTTTAATGTGACAAAAATCACCCCCACCCGACCGTTACACCCCCAACAGTTTCACGCAGAACTCCCTCTTACAAAAAAACTTTGAATGTAAAGAAATATGTCATAGTTGAAGTCAAACGGCCCTCTTTCAGAGGATAAAAAACACAATTAAATTTGCCCTTAAGCATCCTGAAGAGAAACACTCCAGCTTTTCCCAGAATCCTAATCCCACTCCAACCCCATTTCAAGAGGACTAAAGATGGATTTTGGCACATCAACATACAAAGATCAAACTCCAACGAAGCAACTGGACGGACGCCATCAGGAAGCCGCCAACCTCCAGTCTGAATGTGTTCAACGAGCATGCAATAAAACAAAAAACAAATCTTAGCATATTACAAATGATTTATCCTGACAGGTGAACTCTGAGCCCCCACTCTGCTCTCCACCAGGAGTCCCAAAAACATACATGATCAGCATCCGTGCTCCTCCAGTGTGTTAACGTCACAAATATTATTAACATACATCAGCACAGACATGAAGGGCTGGCTGGAAGTTCGGCCTACAACCGACTAATGAACCCTTAAATCTCCTTTACGCCAGAAACACTGATAAAGAAATTGTTTGACTACTCTAATGTCAGTTCCTTTTTGCCACAAAAAAAAGACATTTTACTTATAGAATATACAAATATTGTTTCATCTGTTCCATGTTGTCATGGACACCCATCAGGCCTTAGCAAACCCGAAGCAGACGGGATTTAATCTTATGGCTGATCGGTGTTCCAAAAATTAATTATCAATATTTTTTTTTAAGAAGTTACCCCTCATAACAAACTTACTTCTTTCTGATAACTAATAAATGTTCCGTGATTTCAAAATAAAAGCCCCTTTGCAATATCAATTCAACTTTAAAGCTACATTTCCCTGACTGTTTCACGTCTTTCTTCAATTGAATTAAAAAAAGAAAGAAAGAGTTTGAGTCCAAAGATTCTCTCCTCCCTGCTGACCTAAAGCCCCTTGAAGCAGCTGCAGATGTGGCCGTCTCACTGTAAACAGAAATCCTCTTCCACGGATCCGAGGACACTGCAGGGCCAAATTCCTTTGCCATAATGGTCTCCACTTTGAGCTCTGGATCGGCTCAACGTGAAATTACAACGTTGAAGAGAAGGCTCTTCGAGCTCTTTTGTAACAGAAATGTAACCCCCTCAGTGGGGGCTTGAGACAGCAGGGGCGAGCTCCATCGAAGATTTGGCAGCAACACATAGTGGTAACATTACATTCAATAAAAGAGGGGAGAAAGAAAAAAAAAAAGGAGTGATTGCCAAGGCAGAATGGAGAAGTCAGGCACCCGTCGTCACATTCGGACAGAATGGTTCTGCAGTTGTGCCAGTTTGGACTGCATTGATGTGAACCCAGAGGTGTTGGCCGCTCCGGGTCTGACTGCAACAAACTGTGATCAAAAGCATCAGTAGTTAGGAACTGAAACAACACAAAACGAGTTCAGTTTTTGCCTTGAAATATGTACAGCCATGACGAAAACACCCTTAGAACAAGTGTTGCTGCTATTTATACATCAAACTGTTGTATGTGTGACATTCAGAGTGGATGCTTCCTTCTCCTACAAACACCTCTCGTCGTCGAGAGGGAAAAGGACGAATAGAAAAAGTGGCATTGCCTTTAAGTGGAGTACTGCCCATTCTACTGTAAAACGCTGATTTCACAACAGAAAGTTAATACAAATGTTTGTTTTTGTCACTTTTTGCTACCATAGCTCCACAGCTAGCGTGGCTCAGCTAAAGCAGAATTCTTCTTTTTTTTGTTGTTGTCGTTTCTAAAGGTCCAGTTTCTGGTCATTCTTAATGACGATTAAGTCTCTCCATAATCTTTGACCCCTTTTCTTGAGGGCTATGGCTTTTGCTTATCGTGGACCTCGCTGGAAACCCTTCGCCCTCGCCACCCGGAGTGCAGCTCTCCCCTGGTCAGCTGTAAAAGACCAGCACGTGTGGGCATGTTCGGTCCGATTCCACATCTCAGACGTCACAGGAGATGGTGCTGAACCCTGGCAGAGTGACTCGCCCCTTTTGGCGGAGGTCTCTCTCGGAGCCCACGTTCATCCGCCGGATGAGGTTCTTCTCGTAAATGAGGGGGTGGTAGGCGCCCAGCGTGCAGGCGGCGTCATAATAGTTCTCGTGGTAGTGGCACAGATCCGTCTGCCTCTTGGAGGGGATGTACTCGTACACGTGAAGCTTGTCGCACATGGCCATCATGGTGAGGATACCTGCGGGGACAGAAAACCCACATAATCAGGTGGACATAAAGGTGGCAAAGCAAGACGAGTCACGAGAATACAAGTATCTTGTATAAAAAGACTTCCATCTTTCACGTCATCATTCTCTCACGTGGCCTCTATAAAAAGCTGCAGGACGGTGCCCCCTACCGAAAATGACCACTCCTATTCCTGGAACAAAACTTTCAAAATAAGAGACCCCCTAAAAGCTTTCAGCGGCAGAAGTGGGATGTGTGCTGCTCAGCAGGTTTAGCCAGATAAGTGGCGGTTTTTCCTGGTGATGTTTTGCTGAGTTAGACAAATAAACCTTTGAGGTACAAAAAATGAGTGCATTACTGACTAAAAAGGCTACAAGGAGGGCCACGTGAATGAAGGTTTCAGTAAAAGCACACCGAAATGGTCGACTGGAATAAAAGAAAAAATCTGTGTAGATTGAGTGACTTTAAAGCCTTTTCTCATTTGATTTGACTTGAAATTATTATTTCAAGGAATCAAAAACAAGTAGAGTGCATGTGCAATACAATAAACCGAGGATTTACATACATACAAAAATATGTTAGACATGGGATAACTTGGCATCAAATTATAGACTGCTTGAAAGGGAGTGGAAGGAAGTGAACTTATATAATCCCACCCCGGGTCGACTAAAGCATTTCTTTTACATAAATTATCAATATCCGGCTCCTAACTTCTAATCAGAGAATTATACCATCCTAACACCGCTCTGAATTCATCATGGTAAATCCAGATCAATAATCAGAATTAAAAAAAGTTAAAGAAAAAGAAAGAGAAAAAAGTATCAAGAAAATGTATGCAGATCATTTTTCATTATAAAAATCATTCATATAAATCAGTATATCATATCAGAAAGATATATACACAAGCATTAGTGATACCTGATCTATAGTTTTCATGGACTGGTGGAAGGTTTTTGTTCCCTTTGCACAAAGTTCAAAATGGAGTTTTTAATCCATATGTGGAACTTCCACCAATTGGATTTAATCATTAGTCTCTGAGATTAGCAGAAAAAAACAGTTACAATCTATTTATGGAGCAAAAAGAGGCCTCTGCTGAATATTGTGTTTACTAAAGATTGGAACAATTCGGTTTACAGTACATATAAGGAACTCCACTGATCATTCTCTCTAAACAGGAAGTACGCGCTGGTCCCAGAAACCCAAAATCCCATAGACTTCTATTGAAAAATAAACAGCTATTAGTCATTCTGTTTGTCAGAATAACTATTTTGCTCTTTTTAACATTTTCTTGCTAAACCTATTTTTTTTTCAAGATATATTTTCTTTATTTAGTTATTGAAGTTATAGACCGGCCAATCAGATGCCTCAATAAGAGCATGTGGTGCTCCCCGGCCCCACCTAAAATAAAAAAGGTGACTGAATTGACTTCATTTGGTTGGAACCCGAGGTAACAGCTTTATTTTCTCCATCTCTATTCATGTCAATGGTTTAAACTTCAATTTTGGAATATTGGTTTTGTTTGATTCCATTTAGGATACAATTCAGAAAACAAATCTTTCAGTTGGATTTTACCAAGTCTGGTTTCACGTAATAAAACAATAAATCCTGACTGAATTTAGCACGATTATTTAACCCTTTCAGTGTAAACATACTGGTATGCTGTATTCAATGGTGTAAAATAAGAGTTTCAATCCAGAATTGTGGGTTTACCAGGAAAGTTTATATTTTTACAGCCGTTTTCCCAAAACAGGATTTATTAAATTCTTTACAATTGTTGCTGAAATATTTATCCTGCAGAAAGGCCCCTAAGTGTTAAGAAAAATATAATCTGCGAAACAATAAAAAAACAATAGAAGATGCTAATTTTCATGAAATATTTTGTCTTTATTTCATAGATAAGAAAACATATAAAATAATTTCTCTTTTTTCCTGAAGTACAGCAGAACAGTACAGTAGATGATGTAAATTCTGGCTCTTGTGAACTGGCCTGCAGGCTTCAGTTTATCATTTTCTTCACAGTGATTGTTATTCCAGATGCTACGGCTGTTTCTTCACTGCTGCTCTATTGTCTGCATGTTCAAATAATCGAGCTGCATCCTTCTGACAGAATCCACTTAAGAGCCGGAAGACGTTCACTGCTCCCTAAAGAAAGTTAAACATTGAAATGCTTGCAAATAAAAAAGTTTATCTACTGTATAAGGACGAAGAAAAAGATTGTGATGTGTACAAACATCAGGCAGCGGAACTAGAAAAGGCTACATGGGAGAAAATGCTGAGGCCAGCTTAAAAAATAATAGAAAAACTATACATTATTTCATATTTGCATCTGTTTAGAGAACCAAAGACAGGACAGACAGACTCACAAACACAATCAGGACTTCAGTTTCAGACTTTCAGTAATCACATGCTTTACAAGAGGTTTATGCATGGATTTATGATTTTTTTGTGTGTTTTTATCGTCAAAAAATGATTATATTTTAAAGGTTAAAGGGAAGAAACCCCTAGAGGCTGAGGCCCTGGGAGCACGGATATCTGTGTGAAGCATAACCAGAAGTAACTGAGTTTGATTCTAGTCAGTGTTTGTGGTCACAGAATACTATCTGAGCTCTACCATGTTTTTTACGAGGCAGCCCAGAAGCAGTACTGCACACTAAATACAAAAGACACTGACTGCTTGGTAGTAGATTATATTAATTCGAAATCCTTCAAGTTTTAGCTGCTACTGAATGTGAAAATTCAAGATGGCGGCTTCTTCCTGAGGTCGAGGTTGCAGATTTAAACTGATGGTGAGTGTTTTAAATTTGGTAAAAACTGCTCGAATAAAACATTTCTTTTCCCATACTGTGGGGAAAAAAAATTCATAGAATTTCACACTTGGAGCTTTTAAACGCCTGCTGAAACTTTCACACGGGACCGAATGCCACTGTGTGCCACTCATCTGAGAGTTTCTAGTCTTCTCTGACCTCACAGCTCCTCTGTGCATCTGCCTCTCAGTTCTACAGGTGTTTCCTGATTCTGTTCCACTGCGATCACTGGTCATCGGAAAACGGCAACACTTCCATACCCTCCAAGACCACGGTGATCCCTCTGAACCGCAGGATCTACACCAACACCGTAGCCCAGATCTCCACCGATAATGCCAACTAGGTGTCGTCTCCCGAGTCATCTGGAGCTCCACAACTCCAAGACGGACTGTCGTGATCTCCGCACCGATCAATTTTTTATTACATTTGCTTTTATTGTACCAAATGTCTGCATAAAGAAGTAGGAGTTTCTGCATGGACGCCCGGCCCTCACCGCTATGTGATCCTCCATTCTCCAACTGCATTCGTTATGATCACAACAACCTCTGCTATTAAAGGGAAACTTTCTGCCTGATTTCCCGCCTGGAGGCAGAGCTTCTCTCTCAGTCTGACTCCGGATGAAACTGTACTCTGAGAAACCCAGCATGGACTTCCACAGACACTCGTCGAGGCTCGGCTTGCTTTTTTGGGGTCTTCACTTGTCAAAATAATTAAAGAAAAGCACATTTTTATGTTTTCTTTTTCCTTCACTGTGCAACTCTGTGTAAAACCATCCCAAAAATGTACATTTGGATGCAAATGTTTGTCCTTTGATGCCTTTTTGTGTTTGTTTCCCTGAAAACTTGCTCGCAGTTATTGATGTACGTGTACGTTTCTCAAACGTGCTTTGTTGTTTGGGCTTGCTCGCAATAAATCCACCACCTCTCCTCTATGATACCCATCTAAGGCCGCTCCGCCTGGTTTGTGTTCTGCTGCATGACCCGCTTTCCTCGCAGGTGACAGCCGGAGGAGGAGAAACGGGAGCATGATGGACGACGCTTCTGCAGCCAGGGAAGAGCAGGAATATGGAGTAGCAGGCGGAGTGGATAAACTGGATTTGACCTCAAACAAGTGGATGTTTTAAATACTAATTCTGAAGCCTGCACTCATTGTGCAGATAATGTTCCACGTGTTGAGACTGATAAGTGTTCTGAATGACAAAACTAGCTTTACTGGGAATAACAGTAACCTGATGTGTGGTTTTCTTTAACATTTGTCCAAAAAAAAAAAAAAAAAAAAACTAAACTAAACTCAGAACGCTAAAACTGAAGCTAATAATATTTATGTTTTAACTCATTGACTCCACCTAATCCAGCATTTTCTGAAAAAAGCAAAAACCCTGAAGAATACTTTCTATATTTTTGGAAATAAAAGTCAGGCATGAAGGGGTTAAACCCCAAAAGGTCCCTTTAAGACTTTGGGCTCCCCATGTGACCGACCGGAGTAGGTTTGTGGTTACCACGGTGAGGACTGTAGGCTGCGCGATACTTGTGATGTGTGATAAATATTGCGATAACGATACAATTTGTGTCAGACGAACAAACAGCAAAACAATAATAATACTGCAAAAGAATTAAATAGATAAAAGTCAACATAAATGACCCTCGTCTAACAAAAAGGGCTCAGTTTGATTGGTCACATGTATCGATTCTTTAAATCCTTCAAGCATTGTTTCACCATGTGTGTAAAGATTAAAGTGAACCATTTATGGCACTTTAGATGCATCTGAAGTCAAACTGTTTCTGCCTGGAGGTTGGATAATTACTGTTTAGCATAAATGTGACGAACATCTAGAAAAGTGCCTTTATATTAAAGGTTTTCCCACAGATAATCAAAAAAGGTTTTATTAATAACCAATCAAAATTCAAGGACTGAACTCGACATTCGTCTGCTTAAAGAAAAAAAACAATCTTTCATGTTATAATAAGTCCATTTACACATGCAGGTGTTTTTATGAAGCTGATCTCTCATTCAGTGTCTTCATGTTTATCAAAGCTGGACAGTCGTTCATTTCAGGTATTCATCAAGAGCATTATCCACATGTTCTGCTGCTTTTCTATGATCTAAATGTAAAAAGCTGTCACATAAAGACCTAACCTGTAGTTTATTTTACCAGGTACCAAACGTACTTAAGCTTTACATGTTTTAATAGGAGTTTATGTCTATTTTAAACATGGGAATTTAATACATTAAATTATAAAAATGTAGAAAATCAAGTTACCTTAAAACAATTACTTTGTCTACCAACTCTGATCATCTTAATATCTACCATAGAATTGTTCCCAGTGGTGTTTTAATCGTGATTTTAAAAAAAAAAGTGTTTCTTTACGACAGTTTCTGCAGAGATCATAAGAGATGACACAAAAACTTGTTTTAAAAACATAAAAAACACAACTACTAATTTATATATTTAATTTTTGGTCAACATAAATTTAAAAAAATACATTCTATAACCACTAACTGGAGCGTCAATATCATTTAGAAATCTTGCTTTATTAACGTGGATCGCCTAAAGTGATCAAAAGGACTCGATGAAACGTCTTTTGAAAGAAACAAAAGCTACAGAGTGAACCTCAAACACTAGGAGGGTTTGCTCACAGAGAAGATTTTAACGGTTTGTCTCAGACATGAAATAATCTCTGTGCTTTTCTTCTTTCTGCTGGTTAACAGCCATAATTAATGGTCAGGACTTTGTATTTGCTGGACATCTAATCAGTTCAAAGTATCGTTATCTCGTTGTTAAACTTCTCCAATTATTTCTCTTTCAGCAGGTTTCTCATGCCTGTTCAGCTACAATAAAGCATTTAGGAATGGATTAGAGAATAAAAACACAGGAAATGAAAAACCTGCTCAAACATAATAAAAAGCTGTGTACAGCTTTGTCCTTAAGCATTCCTGGTCTATTAGACACTAACCGCCACCATCTTAAAAAGAACTTTATTACAGAGCTGCAGAGGAACAGCAATGATTGACTAAGATCACACAAATGATGGACTCCTCGACTCCTATCGACTTCTAACTGCTCAATGCTAGAGTCAGAACTCCTCTGGGTTCTTTACAGACTAAAGTCCACATTCTGTCAATGTCAACTAGAAAAGCTCCATTACCTGTGATAATGCTAGCATGAATGCTTTTACTGAAAATAGTCGCTCAAGATGCTGAAGCTTTATGCTAAAAATGGTGCCAAAATTTACTTCAATTACTAGGGGGTTTTTCAGAAAATGCAAAAGCTATTTGCTAAATGTTAAATTTGCTAAAAGACTGGAAACTTTGATAAAGAACTGTGAAAGAGCGCTGAAGTCTATCTAGATTTCTGAAAGATTTTTAGTAAAAATGCTTAAAAATCCATAAAACATGCAAATTTTGCAAAAATATTTAGTGTTTTGCTTAAATATGAGCTAAATTCCAAATTAGCCCCCTAAAACACAAGAAGATGCCAAATTAGCCACAAAAGCTAGCTTGTTAATTAAATACTAGCTAAACTCCAAAATAGCCTAAAATTCCTCAATAAACCAAATCAGTCAAAAACGTTAGCCTGTTGCTAAAATAGAAGCTAAACTCTAAATTAGTCTATAAAAACAACAGTAGATAAATTAGCCAAAAATGATAGCATGTTGCTAAAATAGAAGCTAAACTCCAAATTAGCATAAAAAACCCCAAAGTAGAGGCCAAGTTAGCCAAAAAAGCTAGCTCGCTGATTAAATACTGGCTAAACTTCAGAATAGCCTAAAATTCCTCAATAAACTAATCTGGTCAAAATGTTAGCATGTTGCTAAAATAGAGGCTAAACTCTAAATTACGCTAACAAAAAAAAAGCAATTTAGCCAAAAAGGTTAGCATGTTGCTGAAATATTAAGCAAACTCCAATTTTTTTTAAATTACTATAAAAAATGAAAACATAGCTCATGAATATATTTAAAGGCTTGTGGCTAATCTACTTAAAATTTTGACATTTACGTGCCGAAAAACATACAGAAAGGAGCAGGAGAATGACTATAGTGTGAATGCTTATTAAGCAATCACACAATCTATTTCTTCTGCAAACACCAAATGTTTCTCAAAGCAGAACTATCAATGTGGTAACTCGGTTTAATTGAAACTTTGCTGTGAGTAAACATAGTTTTTTCTGATTACGGAGTTATTCCCTCTTGTTTGGAAGCACAGCTGGATGTGCAGTTGTGTTTGGGCAGATGTCTGTGTGATAGAACACCAGCAGACCCCCACTACTTTCTGCTTCATTTGACTGCAGCTAAAAGAATCCCAAAATAAGGCTCATGTCCTGACGGCCTTTCAGAGCAGCTGTAGACAGCATGTCCCATGTGTTTATCACTGCAATCATGCTGGTTTTTTACTTGACTTTGAAAAGTAAATCAAAGGCTGTACCTGAAACAACAGCGCTCTAAAGTCTTGAAGATAAGTCAGAAAAAGATGGAGATTCTTTTGACAATTACATACAGACGTGTGAAATCCAGCGAGTGATAATCAATGACCATGAATACATGCTCGGTCATAAATCTAAGTGGGTTTCCTTTGAACGCAGCTGTGTGAGGAACAATCAGAGGGTGCATAGAAAACAACTTTAGAATGGAGAACCAAGAAAAAAAAACTCCAAAGCTTCTGTAGAGCTACCATCACAGCAGCTCGTCTGTTCTTTATGCTACATTCACACCAGGCGCAGAAACATACGTACAACATGTACATACGTACATGTGCAAGTGCATAAATACTGAAGAGTACAAACGGCTCTGATAAGAACGAGTTCAAACACAGATCATCCACTGACCGTACAGCACTTCCGTGTCTGTACTAACCTATGAATCCGGATGAAGGAGGGTTGGGCTGGATGGTCTCCTGAGTGTTGCTCTGAATCAGCTCCCACAGCTGCCACAGGTATTTGGGGTGAAGGATGTAGAACAGCTGGTCGGCGTGGTTCTTGCGGTGCTCCACGTACGGACCGAACAGGTCGTAGTCCGGACTGGCAAACCACTGCAGGAAAACCGGCGACGCCGGATTAGTTCATTTAGAACAAAGCGGTCAGGCTGAACTCTTCAGAAATGAGAGACAAAGGCTGATGGAATCAGTTAACACGAAAGCCCAACTTTAGGAGGACACGTCTGGGAGTTTTTAGATTGTACTCCACCATAACACAACTAAAGCTTGTGTAGTTGAAACATGTATTATGGATGCTTAGTGTCAGCTCATGCTAAATTCATGAAATGCATTTCTGTCTATGCATTCATTACACAGGCGGGGATGTTTTATTCATGCAAAGGCTCCGCCTGGAACTTTTGCAGATAAAGTCAGTTTAAAACGGGGTCATTCGGCGTTCAGGAAACGCTCAAATATCCCTAATTACTCATTAAAAGGTGACAGTTCATTACCAACAAGCAGCGGATCGATAGGTTGCAAACAGATGACTATGGTGACTGGAATTTCAGTCTTTTATAAATTCTGATCAAGACGCAGATATTCCCTGAGCACTCGTTCATTCCTAATCACTGATAATCACTGAATTCCCCTCTGATCTAATTAGCCTTTTTCCTCGTTTCCACTCTTTGTGTGGACATGAAATGTCTCATTAGCAGCAGCAATCAGCAAAAAGTATCTGATAATACTAAAAAAAAAATGATGCTGCCCACACATTATAGGAAAAACAACAACCAAGAACTACTAACTTTACATACATTCACCAACTAATGCACCTCCATGCTCCTCATGCTAAGTCCAAAAACTGAATTTTTAGAGCTTTACTGCTAGAAACGATTCTCAATTATCCGTTCATGCAAACAGAACCACCTGTGGGAGGAAAAAAAGCAATAATTTTCCAAAAAAGAAAAAAAAGGGCAAATGCAGAGTAATGCACGTTTGGGAAGCCTCGTCGCGTCAGCTCGTTGAATGCACTTTAATATTACCACAGGTGATGAGGTCACGCACACAAAGTCGATTTTCAGTGATCATTTTGTTTGTTTATGTCGCTTAAAACAGGAAGTGAAAACAGTAATTGCATGTTTTGTTGCCAAATCAGAATGAATTGTGATTCAGCACCAGGTTTTTTGTTGTTTTGTAGCAGACGCAGGTCGGGGTTTTGTGCATTTACTTTAGCAGAGGCGGGTCTGACAGTAAAGAAATTAAAACAGGTGAAGAAACTGTTACTGTGCACTCCAAATTAATGCAGGAAAAATGTCTATCAGTTGGTATACGATCAGAAAAATGCATCTAAGGATTTGGATCTCCAGAGAAGTAATTCTTTTTATAAATGGAAGGAGCACGGTGGTTAAAAACTCACTCTGATCATCTTCAATGCGTTTTTTTAATGATTATGCCACATGCAGCCCATTAAACTATTTAATCTGACCCACCAAATCAGAATACATTCTAATGATTATCCTTATTAGTTTTTTTTGTTTCCCTATAGATGGCGCAATACAAAGTTTAGGTGCATTTATGTGGTGTTTTTTTGACATTAATGTGTATTTTCTGAGTCAAAATGTCTTTATTCCAATCATTCCAAAACCACATGAATGCAGCGTTTCTCTAAGATTGCGGTTTTCCCTGAAGAACATCAAACATTGGTGTCAATTGGTACTAAAATGAGAACTAAAGTCACAGTTTTGAAAAGAATATTCCAAATTAGTTCAAAATTGTAAAAAAATTCATCCATTCTCAATGTTATTTCTTTCTCTTAGAGGTGGATGACCAAAACGCCCCACATATCAGACCCTTCTGTCTAATTTTAGAGCCCTTTTTGGTCCCTAAGTCAAAACGTTTGGCCACTTCTGTGTTAGACATCTTAATAAAACCATGAAACAAAATCTAACTTACACTCTAAAAAATATGGTACTCAGAAATGCATTTATAGTCTTAATTTTTTAAATGTCATCACTAAAATGCTGGTCTTCAACTCTCAGATGTGATCGGTCAACAGAAATAAATCCACAATGATAACTCATCCTGAAGGTCATAAAAAAAACCAGAACAAGATCTAAAAAAGATCCTTATTCGACTCAGTGAAGGACAATCTTTATGATCATCTTTATCAATGGATTCATGGGGGAGTTCAAGGGGACAAAACACAAGTGTTTTATTTGTTATGGGAAAAACTCAAGAGCTCGAGGATTATTCGTCCAGGAAGTCATAAAGAAAACAAACAAAACTAAATGTAAGAAACTGCAGACCTCACTTGACTTACTGGACAAAATTAGATCCATGGGAGGAATCAAGGAGATCGACGCATCTTCTATTTGAGAAGAAACATCTGGATCATCCTTTCCTAAAGCCTAATCATTTACACCTTCACAGAGAACCAAAATGAGTTTAACACTCTAAGGTGTCATTAGGTGTGTGACAGACTGGTGACCTGTCCGAGGTGTACCTCGCTTTGCCCCAACACTACCCAGGATAGGCTCCAGCAACCCCATCCCCTTGATTGATTTTAGGTCAGGGAATCCGATCCTTCAAAATGAACCAAAATCCAATCAGAATCGAATCGGCATCCACAAATGTGGAATCGGTGCCAAATGAAACGTCAGATTTTAAACCAGTGAAAATCTGTTGTCTTGCAGCTGGCCACATCTCCTCGTTCAGCCGGGTCTGAGCAATGAGACATTATCCTGACCCGGTGTCACTGAGAAACACACTCAGAGGTGTCGGGCTGTGAAGGAGCATGCTCAGTCTCCCACGCAGATCCACTTCCTGTTCCTCTGTCACCTCATCTCAGAGGATCATTGAGTCCGTCTGAGCTCCAAACAGCAGCAGTCTTGTTGTCTTTTGAGTCTTTTTCTACTTAACGTTTGCTCTAGTAATTTGTCTTTCAGGCGGTTTTGTGGCAATGTTTGATATGAATATTTATAGTACAACCCCATTTTTTAGCAGATATATTTTTGACTGTATTACCAAATAAATCCTGAGTAAACCTTATGTATCATAACTTATGTTGATTTCTTTTTAACTTATTTTAAAACAAAAATATCAAAGCTGAAAAGTTTTTGAATCATTCTGGTTGAACTTTTGTTTAAAACAACACTATGGTGGTGTCATTTAAACAGCTGTTGTGATTGTTAAACTCACCATTTAAATCAGGAACTACTGAGGTTTTTATTTAGTCTGAAAAAGTGAATCCTGATAAATCTCTTAAGAATTATATACAAATATTCGGTGGACTTTATGAGACATAAAGTTGTCCAAATACATCACAAAGAGAACCTCATAACACTTAAACATGGCAGCTTCAATGGGATTTACTGCTTTTAAAAGTGGACATTTGTCCTCCTTACAGAAATCCTGGACGAGAAGCTCCTCCCATCAAGCTCAAATCCTGTCACCAAGCACAACAATGATCACAGCACTGATAGAGATGCTGCTTGTGACTAAATGGTCAGTCATGCAAAAAATAAAATAAATAAAAACACCAAAGTGCTCCATCAAACTTTCTGAAAGGAGAGAGGAAAAATTCTTCAGCAGAAATGTCAAAAGATTTCCAAATGCTTGTTGCAGCAGTTCTTGAAGATTCTTAACCTTTTCATTGAGCCAAGCGGGTTTGGAGGGTTTTTGCTTTTAATAAATAAAATAAAAACTCACCAGGAATTGTTTTTACATTTACTCAAAGTGTTTCTGAGTGATGCAAATATCTGCACTAAAAGTGCAAATAATCAGAGAAAAAATAACATGTATATTTAGAATCTAGGTTTAGAAAAGGGTTCATTAGCAGCTCTCCAAGTGTCCTGACATTAATCACATGCTGCCACAAAGCTAAGGTAACTAACAACTCAGGTAATCACCCACTGGAACTAACGTTTCACTCCTTGAACCTTCTCCCCTCAGCTGCAGTGTTACTGATACTCTGCTTGTAGCTCCCCTCATGTGAGACATCGTGGACGTCAAAGCCACGACTAGTTATGTATGACACAATATGCTCACGATAAGAGCTCAACAAACCTGGAACAGCTTTCAAAACTCAAGAGAACCTCGTGGGAATGATGCCTCCACTTGTAGACAAATTAAAACTTAATCACATATTCAGTCAATGAATATAGTTTGTGATATAAGTTGTGAGTTTGGAGTCAGGCAAGAAAGTAAAGTTAAAAAAAAAAAAAAAGATCCAAAATATATGTCAACCAAACCTCTTACACTGTAAAGCCCATTGTAACAAAAAAAAACTGACAGAAAATTATTATTATTATTTTAATCTGGATGTATTTTAAACCCATTCATGATATCCACAAAAATATTTGGGAATATTGCTTTTTTTAAAAAAAAAAGATAGTATTAATTATGATAAATTGAGTGACTTTGGTAAGTATTTGCTCATACCAATGTTAGCTTAAGACATAAATAATCAGGGAAAAAAGCATCTTATTTATCCACAGTTTCAAATTTGATCCACTGATTTTTAACATGTATTAACTGTATTATATTGAATTCATTATTAACAGATTTTGAGATTTTTTAAAACATTAAGTAGTCATTAAAAAAAGGAAATAACAATAGGTGAGTTGTTGTCTGCATAAAGTTTAGAAAATTGGCTAAACCTTTTCCCTCCAAAAGTGTCTTTGAGTTTTCATGGAGGCAGCCATTTTGAAAGGAGTAGGAAAAGCCCTTCTACTGCCCCTAGTGGAATGAAGATGAACTACAGGGCAGAAAAATGTTTTCGACAAGGGTTTTTTAAAGAGGTTTGGATCATGGCAATGAGATAAGGGTCTCTGTAAAAAAAAAAAAAAAAAAATAGATATAAAAGGTTATATAGGGTAATGACACATGGAATAGTCTATATATTTCTCTTGTTGCCTTTTAATCCTCTTCAATGGAAAACATTTTTTTCCAATTTATTGGTGACATTCATTTGTCTAATTCAGTTCAAACTTTGACATCCAAAGGAAAATAGTCTGAAGGTCGATGTTTACAAATGATTTACATATTTGACAAAAATGATGCCAAATGAACAAATAGTTCAATTTTGCCTTGAAACTCATTTTTTTCTTTTGCCTCCAAAGCTTTTCAAAATGTAAAATAAACACAAAAAACACATTACTGTTTGCTCTATAACAGAGTTGTATAAACAGGGACGTCTGCTTCAGTCAGTCAGAGCTTTATCGTGTAAATAAATACCTTTTGTATTTCTTTCAATCAATAAAAACGTTGTTCTTTGGATTTTAAACAACAAATGTTTGCTTACAGAAATAAAATTCCTCTATATTAACTTGAATATTCAATAAAAGTAGTTAATAGTTGTAGTAGTACAGAATAATAGAAAAATTCCTCCACCTTAAATGTGAGTATAGAGTCAAATGTAGGAAATGTGTCCTTTTGGGAATTAGAAGTTGAATTTGGAAGGAACAAACTAAATTGGCTCTTTTGTTTCTGAAACATCCTTTAAGGAAGTTGACAGAAACTCCACTCCAGTCGCTCCGACACATGCTCTCTTCTCACGTGTCTGAGAGAAGGAAGCTGAAAAAATAAGAATCACCTTGAGAGACAGAAACAGAGAAAATGAAGCTCGATGAGGACAGACTACGCTGAGACGCACAAAGCTGTGCACGGCCTGCTTCTCATTCAGCCTGAGTCCACTGCCTTCTCTTTACTCAGACGTATGCAAACAAAACATAATGAAGCGCCGAGAGGTTATGGTTCTGCAGCACCACCAAGACCGCAAACCGTTTGAATTTTCATGCAGGGCACAAATATATGTTTGACGTTACTAAATGAACTGTAGTTTAGTCTGAACAAATGCAGCAAAGATCTCCTGATGATGAGTTCCTAAAGAGATTTATTGGAGAGTGATGGAGGCTCCAATGTGATGCGGTAGGAGCTGCAGCCAGACACTCAGCCCCTCCCACATCCCAAACCGTCACACAACAAACTAGAACAGCTGCATTACCTGCGATAATGATAGTGTGAATGCTGTTTGCTGAAGATGCTGAAGCATTTCATTCTGATTGCTGAATGATGTCCTGAACAGCCTGAACCTTTTGGTACCAAACTTGCATATGTGAATGAAAAATTGGAAGAATTTCTTGAAAATTTAGAGATTGGAAAAAAATTCCCATTTATTTTTAATCGGGCTACAAATCACATGTATTATGTAAAATCTTAAAAACCGTAAAATTTACAAATATTAAAGAATACAAGTGATAATGTCCTTAATGAGCTGTACGTTGGGATACCAAACTTGCATACGTTTCAAAAGTGCATAAAAATGTTAAAAATTTCTTGAAAAATCGCATAAATTGTGTACAATTTTAAAATGCGTAAAAGGTATGAATACCAGAAGAACTAGCATTACTGTCCTGAACGCGTTAAGAAATCTTGGTATCAAAATGTTTAAGTGTTAATAGTGAATAAAAAAATTTAATATTTTTTTTTAAAATTGGGTACAAATTTTAAATGCATAAAAGGTATAAATATCATACGAACTAGCATGAATGTCCTGAACGTGTTGGATGTTTTCATACAAAGATTGCATAAATTTAAAAAATGAACAAAGTATATGAAGGATTTATACATTTCTCATTCATTTTAAAAGTTGCATAGATTTAAAAAGTACACAAAGGTTTTGGAAAACATTTCCTATTCATTCTTAATGGGGCTATAAATCACATAAATTGTGTAAAATCTTAAAAACCATAAATTTACTAATATTAAAAAAGTACAAGAGATAATGTTCTTACCGAGCTGAATGTTTTGATACCAAGATTGCAGAAATTGCTGAAAGGTTGATTGAGTTTTTAAATGTGAAAAAGTGTACGGACGTGGAAACAATGAAAAAGAAAAACAGGATCACTAGTCTAGTCGAAGCAGGCTCATGCATTGTTTTTTTTTCTGCACTTGTGTTTGAGAAGTTTGCATCTCCATTAAAGGTTTTCTTTGCCTTTGCAAGAACAGTACTGTATTCCAGCTCCTTAGCTTAGTGAATCCGATGTTCTGTCTATTACAGATTTGCTATGATGAGAGTTAACGGCACAACAGCACATCAAGCGAGCGCAGCTATATAACAAATTCCATCAAACACCAGGTTTTCAAATAGATAGAGCAAAAACTACTGTAATTTCTCTGCCAACAAACATCAATGACTCTGTTTCTCTGGGTGGTTTGCATCAGTTTGTGTCAATGATCGGTTCATGGTGTCGACCTGCTGCTAGTCTTCTGCTCAGACGGTTTCTAAAAATACTAAAAAATAACAACTGAAAATTAAAGCTGTGCGGATGTGATTTTAGACTTCATCTTGTGTGTGAAATGTTGTAAAGATTGCTAAAAAAAACTTTTCTTCTCTCATATTGTTGGAAAGTGTGAAAATCACCAAATTTTACACTTTGACCCAAAATGTCCGCCAGGTCCTAAGGATTGAATGTATAAAGAGAACTGGACAGAGCGAGAGTGATGTCACCCATTGGAAATGCCTTACTTCTTACACCAATGAAATGAAGCTAATTCAGTCTCCATGTTGGACCCAGACGACAGTGATTGGTCCGAGTTGGTCTGGGTCAATGTTTCTATGGCAACCACTGTCACCAATCACGAGTGAGCTTGTTTGAAGTCTACACCCCTTTCACTGAAAGTGGACTCAGGGGAATCTGTCAATCAAACGTTGGAGGCGGGGCCAGCGGCATCGCATGCTTTTACTGAGGGATTTGATTGGTCAGTTTATAACTTGAGATAAAGAAAAAAAATATCTTAAAAAAAATTTGAATTAGAGGGAAGATGTAAAAAATGTATCAGAGAAAGAATGATTACTTTGACAAATAGACTGACTGAAAAATTAGTGTTTATCTCTCAATAGAAGCCAGCAGATACTTCCTGTTTAGAATTTGCAAGGGGGAGGAGTCACTCAGTCCAGTTCTCTTATACAGTCAAAGATCATCCAATTATAATTGAACTGGAACTTTGCGACAGGTGTGTTTCTGGCTACTTTCGTGAATTTTATGTGTTTTCTTTTTAACCTCATAGGAAATTTACCTTTTGGGTGGTTTCTTCTGCTCTTATGTTATTTTCTTTTTTTAATTTAATTTGTTTTATACATTTTCAGCAGGTGCTAGGTACCTAAAAAGCTACATATTTAATCAATGAATAGAGCAACATTCTTTTGAGAATAGTAAGAATAGCAAAAACAAGATACCAGAGTGACTTTCAACATGAATTTAGATCACAAAGTCTGTGATGATTTGCTTAATAATAAGCAACCAAATAAGGAACTCAAAAAGGAAAACAGAATTCATAATTTAGCTTTAAAGTGAAGTCTAGCAGCATCCAGCTTAGTAAAGTCTACAAAAACAAACAAGTCAGGCCGGGGACGGTGAACAAAAACACAGAGTGCATACTTCAGATTTTTCCTGTTGAAATAATAACACTGCTGGGGAAGGCAGAGGCAAGAGGGATGCAGAGGTGAAGTAGTTAGTGGAGGATCACGTCCTTCACAAACATCCCTGCTGTCTATTTACAGGAGGCCTTTTCATCCCCGTCTCCGTTTGTTTGTGTAACCGCACACGGAAAATCTGAACAGGCTTGGCTTAAAAAAAAAAAAACGTTTTTTTCAACGTTCGATAAAAAAAATGGAGAAAATTGGATCATCTCGCTGCTGCATTCCTGAATATTTCGTGGTGTAGGAGTAAGATGATAAAAATGCTTCAGATAATTAGTGTGTCATTTATAGCTGAAAATTTTGATTTATTTTTAGAAAATAAGGTTCGGTAATCGTACATCTGATGAGAAAATGTTACTAAAACAGTAAAAATGTGTGTGAGACAAACTAGTGTGGTCAAAAGAAGTCAGATGGAGAGAAAGATGATGATCAAAAACAGGAGAAGATAAGAAGGAGGTCCACAGAAGGGCAATGAGCTCAAAAAGGTTTACGTTGACCCCTACTGTTGCTATGGAAACATAACCAAGTACTTGAAGAGTTGCGTGCGTTCCCCTGACTCCATACTAAAGGTTTTTTAAGGGTTTTTTTTTTTACAACCCGTGCACGCTGACCCTGCTGTCAGTGTGAGCTCATCATCCACACATGCGTCGCTCCCACACATACCTTGTCTAAATTGAGCGTGTAGGGTGCAGGATCCCAGGCCACCAGCATTATGTTCTTGTAGATGGAGCTCGTGTTAAACTCATGCTTAGGATTCGCCAAAATCTGCAGAAAAATGTGTTTTTTTGTTAGATTCTTAAACAAAGTAAAAAAAAAAAAAAAACATCCAGCATGTTTCAGATTGCAGGCTTTTAAAGTCTGAATACAAGTGACGGCAACGATAGCAGAGGAGAAAAAGAACGAACCATTTCTGCCTAAAAAAAATGTTAAAATAACCAGCAGAAGGGGGTAAAAAGCTGCACTTTGATGTGTCTTTTTGAAATCTCAAATTACACTTTGAAAACGCAACTAATGAGAAAGTGGAGATCCAACAAGGTGGAATGAACGTTAAGATGGAGACTGCTCAATGATGCAGAAAGTTCACACTTTGACAGATACCAAAACAAAAACTATCAAATAGTCATAGATACTTAAAAGCCCACTGATGAAAATCATGTTCTTGTTGCACGGCTAATATTAGCTTGGAGGTATGAGGGGCTGTAAGCTAGCAGGATGGGTGATGGGAAGTGGGGGTGGAGTTGCTCCCTGCCAACAGTCTCACCAACAACAAGCTACAACTCAGAGGTGAATTTCTGATTAATTACTACTGGTCTGCAGAAACTATGTTCTAGAAAGCAACTGTTTTTTTTGGCTAAAAAAAGATTACTGGGAATGCTTTGAAAACGGATCAAAAGGTGATCGGAGTGGATCAATGACCAGGAAGTGTAATACATGATCCGATATATGTCAATAGTAATGAAAAAAATGTTTTAAATCCTAATTAATTCAATCTTAATTTTAATGTGAAGTTTCAATGGCTGCATTTCCATAACACATATGCAAAACACTTCATCATAAATGGTAAAAATAAAACAGTTTCACGGTGCAGCGGCAAAGAAATTTGAAAAAAGTGTTTCTATTCCAGTTTTGCGAAATATGTCAATTTCAAAACACCTCAAAAGCCACCTCTTCCAAGCGCAAAAACTTTTTTTTTTTCACAAGTCCATTTCCATGAGGCAAATTTATTATTGAAAATCTAATTTGCATAATTTCATAGTCAATAGAAAAGCAGCTGATTAGTTGTCGTACTGTGAGCAGGAAGGCGGATCCTGAACATCGGGGAGTTTGAGGGATATTTACACGTTGGTCTGTCTGTAGAAGAGACTATCACTGTGTCTGAATATGATCCCTTCACCCTAAATACTAAAAACCCATGTAGTGTAGGACTATCTTAAGGAATTCAGACTCACGCTCACTAACTTAAATTTTTTTTAAATAGCAAAGATGACATCACTAATTTCCCAAAGTAAAAATCAAATCGATGTGAACATTTTACAGACTATTTATGAATCACTGAGTGCTGATGATGAAAAGTTGGATGGTTTATAAAAAATAAATTAAAAAATACTCATTTCAAGAAAGAAATCATTCAAACTCGATGTGTTTTGGTCTATATTTGCTCATTTAGTGAGCATCGATGCACAATGGGTTTTTGTGCTGGAGAATTTCTAGGGTAATGGATTTTGGAGGATTTTCTATTTTTTTTAATCAAAATAAAAAAAATGAAAAAAATCTAATAAATATTTCTATAAAAGCAAATCAATCAACACATCATTTTACAAGAAAAGTGTCGTCTGATAAAGGAAAATAAAAATAAAAAATAAAACAATTTTGAACCCTGAAGAACCCAAAAGCAGTTTCTCCTTTTGTTTTGATTTTTGGGCCGGGGGGGGGGCTTTTAGGGTTAATCTGACAACATTTTTTGGTTTGTTTTGCTTTAGATAGCAACAATTAACGGTCAAAAAATAAAAGAAAAAGAATGAAAAATAGTACAATAAAATAAAATAAAAACAAACTTGTCAAATTAGACCCTGTGGCTTCTCCAGGGTTAAGTAAAATAAAAACAAACTAATGTTTTTAGTCAAATGGGGATCCTCCGTTTTCTGCGTGTCAGGTAAAGGTGCAGCTCTCAGTCAAACATGTCCACTGATAACATTCCTACATTCTTAATTTCAAGACAAAAGCCCGACGGCCGTTCACCTGTGAGTTGATGATGCGGATGGTGGTCTTGGTCCCCACGTCCTGCTCGTATCCCTCTGTGGGCGCGGCGTTGAAGCGCAGAACGGCCTCGTGGCTGTCTGGAGAACCAGTCCAGAACCAGATCAGTGATCAGCATTTAATGAAGCAGCAACAAGGTGAACCATTACGGTCTGATGTACCACTAACGTACAGACTTTTTTTAAGCAGTTCAGTAAAATGTTGAAAAACTAAATCAGATGTTTATGTTTTAATACAATTTAAAAAAAAGTTTTTATACCAGTTTTCATGACTCAGGATAAAACCTACAGAAAGAAATCTAAAGCCTTTATATAACTACTTTTGTGTAGTTTCTAGTTTAAATATTTACACTTGATAGAGACTAAAATAAATTAACTTTTCAAAAAGACAGAATGACGTCTTGTTTTAAGATGAAAAGTTTTACAAATCTTGACGTCATTTGACCTAAAAACATCTAAATATAATGAAATTAACTGGTTTGACTCATAATTTACCTATAATTTCAACAGCTTTATCTTTGTAGGTTTTGTCTATTTTTAAATGGTTCAAAAATGATGACAGTAGGACTTTTGGAGTAAATTACAGGAGATACTACAGATTGAATTTAGCTATTGAGCTACAATCTGGTGCAGAGACCTTTGTTTACCGTCCTGATAAATTAAATGTTGGTGGGAAAAAGTCTTAGTACATATATACATTCCTACTCTTAAGGATATATATATTTTTAAACACCCTTATTTTAGGAAATAATACCTAAAAATTAGTGTGTTAAGATAATTTAAGATTCAATTTTGATTTAAAAGTGCAGGACATCCCAACTTATTTTAAGAAATCTTAAAATAAGACAAATTCAACTAGTTCTGTTGGAGATTTTTTACTTTGCATTCTATATTTTTGAACTTGTTTTAAGAAAGACATTTTTCCAGTATAAATTCAAAGTAAATAGAGAATATTTGAGTATGCTGTGTAACCTCCGATGTAAACTGAGAACAGCTTCAGGCTTTCTGTGAAACACCATCAAATATGAGTCACAGCAGCAGCTCCTGTAGAGAACATCTCTGCTGCCTAGCTTCTTCTGTTTCCTCCTTTTGTCCCTCACGTCAACAACAACAATATGGAATCATTATCAGCTCGTTTCTGCCGTGTGCCGATCGATCCATCAATGCTCCTCAATCGTGCTGCTGCGCTAAAACGACACCAGAGCGGAGGATGTGATGCAGCACTGACTCCCTTCCCTCAGGAGGCTTTTTAAAGCTCGGGTGATCAAATTCAAACTTTAATTTGGATTCAGACTTTTTTTTCTTAAACAAAGCTACAAAATATATTTGTAAAAATATTATTGCTTTTTTTCATGATAGTAACTGTTTTGTTTAGAAAAAAAGAAAGCATGGTGGTGTTAGTATTATGTGTTTAGGAACTGGAGCTCTTCATAACAGTGAGTCTCCATAACCAATCCCGTAGCAGAATGGATAAATGTGTTAATCAAAAAGAATGTTAACTGCTAGAAGTAGAAATTTAAAAACTAGAAAAATCTGACTTTGGTCAATGATCTTTGGAGGTGACCGTTGGTCTCTCTGGTTGACCAACATAAAGATGATCCCAGCTCCCCTTAATAAGCCACGTAAACGCAAATTACAGTTTTTTAAATGAATTTGAATAAAAACTTTCAGGACTAAATGTGCAAATAAAAAATAAATAAAATAGAATCACTATAATTTGACAGGTTTTACAGTGTATTAAAAACTTTGGTATCATTATTATTAGTATAATTAGTATAACAAGCTTTAACAAAGATATAGTTATGTTTTAAGGTCAGATAAGTTCCGTTTGCTATTTTCATTTAAAATTATATACATTATTCGATTGTTTAAAATTCCTACAACGATTCAGAATTGTTAATGGATACATATCGATGCATCACCAAAAGTATTTTTTTTTGCTGCAAAAATCTCAAAACTAAAAATCAAACATGTTCTCATGTTTATACCAAAATATCAAAAATGCAGAGAGAAAATAAAGATGTGCAAATTTACAAACTAAGCAAAAACAAGGTCAAAAATATATGAAAAGTGTCAAAAGTAAAAACCTAAAACAGGAGAAGCTCCACTAAACTATAAACAGTGTTTTAAGGATTTATTCCAAAGAATGTCACAATCATGTGTCATAACGCTGTTTTATTTTTTACATTTTCTAAGCTAAAATCTTTTCGAAACATTACATTTTGGATTGAAAACAACACTTTAGAGGGGTCGGTTTGATTCGCATGTCAACACGACAAACTTTCGCTGTGTTAAGGGAGAAATGAGGGTTAACACACAGCCAGCAACAACATATATGTAGCTATTGATGCTGTTTCAGATTAAAAACTTTCAAATTACATTTATTCAGTTAGAATTTTCTGAAATAAAAAATATACTTATGTATAAATATGTGAAGTAAATTTATAGTCATTAGCAAATTGGCACTCTAAAATAAAAGAAAATAAAAATGTGAACTAAAATCAAACAGGATGGTAAACGTATCCATTTTAATTGTTTGCATTAAATTGAGCCACATTTTAATCTACTTCAGGTGGAAATAAAACAAAATAATTCCACATTAACTGAACCAGTCAGAAGAAAACAAGGCTGTAGTTCCTACCAGCGGCCACATGGTGGCAGTCTACTATCATCACACTGAACTCTCAGCTCAAAAGCTTCACTGATTTCTCTCCGACCAAAAAAAAAAATCTGATTTATTCGTTTAATTTGATTGATTGAATGCAGGTTTAGATGAAGAATTATTTTTTCAAGGACCACACAATGAGATAAATGACATTCTAACAATGATTAATGTGATAGTAAGACTCACAAATTGATGCAGGTTCATTTTGAATATTTCTTGTCATCGTTTGGCTGCTTCAAGCTATTTTCTGGCTATTGTTGAGGAGAAGCAGAACAATGATGAAACACTGAGTCAATATCCTGCTGCTGTTTCACTAAGGATGGTCATGAATAACAACATCACTCCCAGATTGACTAAAGAGGCGTTTCACAAGAAAAAGACACTGGTTTCAATAGAAAAGGACGAGTAAAAATACACCCAGACGATGAAGATCCAAAGATTTAAAGCTGAAAATTACAACTTTTAGAGATTTTTTTCTTTTTTTTTGACAACTGAAGCTTCTTTCATATTAAATTTTCTCAAATCAATGACTCACAAAATGAGCAAACATGTTTTCACTGACAAGACGCAACTTGCTGGAAGTGTGTCATCCGTCTGGTTCCACCGAGCTCCTGTTCAGTCTTTTCAGGAACTGTAATCAGGGGCCAAACTTCAGGGAAATGTCATCCAAAAGCTTTGAATTTTCCATCGTTCACACCCTTCTGGTGAACTCCTGCGAGCGCGTCACGCAGCACAGCTCAGGCAAAAGCCAGCCAGCTATATGGGACATAAAGAAGATACCAGGGGGGGTTCTGCTTTTTCCTTCAGAGCCATCTGTCGCCGCGTTCACACTCTCCTTACTTATTATCCGAGGGCTGCTGAAGCTCTCCAAACACACACGTTCAAAATCTAAAGCAATACAATCTAAAGCTCCTCAAGTTGATCTTTACAAACCTGGTCAAAAACCCGCCACGCTACAACAGATCAGTCTGTTTGGACTGTCAAAACATTTCTAAGTGATGCAATAGTACAGAATAAGGGCTAGTTTATTTATTTATAGCAAAGAAATGAAGATTTTAACTCAACACTCCAGACAAATTACATTTTTTACGAGAGGGGTGAGGTAAATGAGGGTCGGATTTCATGACAGATATTTTTAACTATTATCAAAGCTTGTTCATCTTTGGCATATCTCCTCAGGGGTCGCCACACTGAGTCCGCTTTCACTGATCCGCACGTTTGGCTTTGGCAGAGCTTTACGCCGGACGCCCTTCCTGACACAACCCTGTATTTTATTCACTCAGGCCCCCTTGAGGCTACATAATTTAGGAAGTAACGAGGGTCTTATTTTAACTTATCAATAAAAACACAAATTAACTTTTTTAAATGTATTTATGTATTACTTCCTATTTGGCTATATGAACAAGTGACTCTGATTTCCATATTTGAAAGCCATGTATATAAATAAATGATAAAGTACTGCCAGAGAAATAAAAAGAACTTACAAAAACCTAAAACACAGCTTGAGTTTGCTTTAAAACATAAATATTATGGCAAAAAATACTTAATGAGTCCAAAGCTGTACTTTTTTAACCATAAAGGTATATCAAATTAAAAATACTCAGAAGTACAAAACAGTGGGAGTCATAAGAGCAAGTTTTATATATATATATATATATATATATATATATATATATATATATATATATATATATATCCTTCATGGTGTGTCCTTTTTACAGCAAAGCATATCAGAGTTAAATAACTATTACAAGCAGATCTTTGCTTTCATTCTATGATTCTAGACTTTTTTTAATGAAGTTTGAAGACTTTAAATACGAGGAAAAATGTGAAAATGTTCATGTTTTCTGAGGAAAGTCTATAAAATGTGTAGTGAGAGCTTGATGTGTGACCTCTCCAATGACGCAGGTAGACAGGATTTTATGGCTGCTATCAAAGATAAGAAATACTTGGGAAAAAAAAAGTTCAGTGTGCTGTCTTGTGGGGCCCAGATGACCCACTTTTAATGTAAACATACCTATGATATCACAAGGGTTACAACTACTGATTACAACGTAACTCCTGCGATAAACGAGGAAGCTCTGTATCCTCAAAGCAAAACTATATCAGTGTTTATTTCTGTCATAAAAGTAGATTCACATACACTGTCAAGAAGAAAGCCTCTTATCATTTAAGTATTTTTTTCTTTGTTTTTTAATCAATAAAATATGTTTATTCTAAAACAGGTTTGATGTGTAACCAAACAGGACAGTTGGAGGATGACTCCGCCCACAGCCGAAATGTGAAAATCCGGTCAGAGGGGTGAACCTGAAGAACAGGACTGTTACCATTACTGGAGCTGCAGATCATGACCTGGGACTTAAATGGTTTGACCAATCACAAAATTCAACTGTAAGACCTCGATTCAACCTGTAGGGGGCAGCACACAGGCGGTTTTTAACTATATTTTCAAGAAGTTTATTTTAATTTGTCAAAAATTTGACCAACAGACAGCACTTTTAAAGCCCCATTTATAGAGGTCAACAACAAAAAAGAGCTGATTTAGGGTTTGTTTACCCTTTAAAGTTAAAGTTACATTCGTTTTTCATACACTTAGATGTGTTTGAAATTTGTTCTCCGCATCTGACCCACCCCTTGGGGGAGGGGTGAGCTGCAGACACAGCTGCGACTGGGAACCATTTGATGTTTTAACCTCCCTCAAGAGGCACTAGGTCTCATTTATCGAATCTTCTGTACGACTCTGTAGTGGATTTGAACCTCTTCCAGTGTCAGGGCGGACACTGACCCACAAGGCCACTGAGCTGATCATTTGAGTCTTATCATTGGGGGACCCCTAACCCACATTCCCCCAATATTAGTTTAATCAGTGGCAAAGATTGAGCTTCTTTAATCATTGGAAATAAAACACTAATATTAAAAAATGTCTTTAGTAATAGAATCCCAGCTTAATAGAGTATCAATAAACAAAAATCCTTCTATTTCTAATGTTTCTCATTTGGCACCTTTTCTTAATCATCTGGCCTCTTCCAACCCCATATAAAAATGTCCTAGCTCCGCCTCTGCATTCAGTTACAGAGTTTATGTTAGGCAGTAGCAATATTTAGCTTTATATGTCATTCAGATGATACTGGACTGATATCTTTCCTGTAAGGCTGATAAAGTAACCAGGTTGACAGCAAGGCTTTGAAAAAGTTTAAAAGCATCAGGAAAAAAAAAAAAAAACACCACACACACACGCATAAAAGAAAATGCCACAAACAACCCCACATCTGAAAAATTCGTGCTTGCCTCCTGCACAAAGGCCTGCAGCAGACTATTTCTTGACGTACTTGAGGTTGTTCAATGTGTGCCACAAGATCCTGGAAATGTTTTACTCGTCTGTTGTGGCCAGTACTGTGTTCAGCTCTGTTGTATGCTGGAGACACACACACACACCCACACCACAATCTCATGATTTCAAATTACTTATTTCTGCTGTAAACTTTGTAAATTTCTTGTTTTTTAACCATTTCTACCGCTGAACAAACTCAATGTCCCAGTTAGAGATCAGTAAAAGACCTTTATCTTATCTTTCGTGAATTTCTCTGAACAGAAGGTCGTGTTTCTGGGTTTTTCCTGCAGCCTGAGAAAGATCCAGATGAAGTAATGTTCTTTAGGACAACAGTTATTTTAGCCTCTCAGAGATGTACACCAAGTAGTTTTGCATTATTACAGTATATCAATATCGCCAATTGTAATCCAGCAGGGCTGCCACGATTAGTCGACTAATCGATGACTAATCGACTATTAAAATAGTTGATAACTAATTTAATAGTCGATTATTTGTTACTTTATATTATATGGAGTTGGATTGTAGTAAATTTGAAAGTTATAGTGGTATTATGTTAGCTTTCTGGACTATTTTGGCATTTATTAAGGTTTTTTAGGCTAATTTGGATTTTAGCTAATATTTCAGCTACATGCTAGCTATTTTAGCTAATTTTGGCTTTTTCATGGTTTTTTTGGTTTAGCTGATATTTCAGAGCATGCTAGCTGGTTTCGCTAATTTAGAATCTTTTCAGTTTTTGAGGCTATTTTGGAGTTAAGCTAATATTTCAGCTGCATGCTAGTTATTTTGGTTAATTTAGGCTTTTTTAGGCTATCTGGGGGTTTAGCTGATATTTCAGAGCATGCTAGCTACTTTGGCTAATTTAGAATCTTTTCAGTTTTTGAGGCTAATTTGGAGTTTAACTAATATTGCAGCTGAATGGTAGCTGTTTTTGCTAATTTAGGATTTTTTCAGGTTTTGAGGCTAATTTGACTAATATTTTAGCTGGGTTTCAGCTTCTCCGTTTTTTGCTATTAATTTCAGCATCTTCAGATATCAACACTAGCATCTTCAGCAGCCAAATTCACCTTACAGCATTCACATTAGCATTATCACAGGTAATGCTATTCATTTAGTTTTAAGACAGTTTAAAGCTAATGATGGTTAAGATGTGTGCTTTAAATCTAGTTTGCGCATGACCCGATTAGTTGAATAATCGGAAAAAATAATCAGTGATTAGTCGACTGTTAAAATAATCTTTTGTGGCAGGCCTATAAACTTGAAGATTAATCAAATAAATTCAGTATTTTGAAGAAATTAAAACAGATTTCTAAACCACTGGACCTCACTCCTCCCCTTTTGTTACCTTTTGCATATCCAACTTTTATATACTAACACTTAACGACTCGTAAAATGGACAGAAAAAATGTACACAGAAACGTTCCAGACTCCTAGAAAAGTACAAAGTACAAAACTGAGTTCCATATAGAATGGAAATGTTCCTTTGTTTGATGAATTTTGTAAATGTTTCCTTAAAACCAATCTCTCATTCTAAGGCGGGGGTGTCAAACACGGTCGCACAGGGGGCCAAAATCCAAAACACACCTTAGGTCGCGGGCCGAAGAGGATAAACATTTATTAAACACAGTAAGACTACATTTGTAAAGCATTCAAACGTCATCTTGCTGGTAATATATTGAAGCAACACTACAAATATGGAGACTGAGAGATCAGTTAGAATGATCTATGGTTTTCTTCTTTAAACAGTGTTTTAGATCACAAAGGTGTCTTCATCCTCTTCCTCCCTCTCACTCATGATGCAGAAAGAAATAAACATAACCGGATAAAATAATTAAGAGCAAAACAGAGTAATACAGCGAGAGACATTTTAGTTTTACTTCCAGGCTTCATTTGTTCTGTTCGGCAGAGTGTTTGTTTTTGGATCATTTTAACATGATATATTTTAGAATTGTAATTTTTCATATAAAATGACATAGAAGTAAAGACATTTTTTCTGTTAACGTTTAGTTCATTACTTACTTGTATAATTTTGACAAAACATATTTTTATGGAGAGTAAAATATTGAAAATTATTTAAGGCTTAAGTTTATTTATTGTGGAATAATATTCCTGTCGGTTTTTATTCATATTTATGTTAAAAAGTTACATTTTTTAAGTTTCAAAAATGTAGCTTTAGTGTGTTCAATAAATGTTTATCTTGTTCGGCCCGCGACCTGGGGTGTGTTTCGGATTTTGACCTCCAGTATGATTGAGTTCGACACCTCTATCCTAAAGGGAACTGTAAGACTCATCTGCACCCCCATTACGATGCGGCCGCACCCGGCTACGACCTTCTACAACTCCAAAACAGGTTAACCCCCCCATAAAAATGCATGTAGCTAAGGCATAAAAGAGATGGGACAATCAAGTCTTCACGTTTCAAAGTTGGAGCAAAGAATACAGATGAGATTCGCCCCTAATCACAGAGCCCATCACTGTAATGGGATTTCCTCTAGTTAAATTAACTGTTCTTCAAATGTAGTTCAAGCTAAGGGGTCTGTGTGGTAAACTGAAATGAAATAGGGAATTATAGACAATAATGTGTTAAAATTAGGGGTGGGAATCGATTAAAAAATTAATGAATTAATTGCAAACCTGAGGAAAAATTAACCGCGATTAATTGCGATTAACTTTTTTTTTTTTTTTTAGCGACAGTATTTGCCAACCAGTACGAATGATCACAAAATAAAATGTATGTGACATGACAACGCGCCGGACTATGGATCAAATAAGCATATAAAGTACTTCACACACACAATATTTATATATGCAACATCAGAACATTTGCTCATTGAGGCCTATTTATTAAAACGAAACATCTTTAAACTTTTTAACAAAATGCTAAAACATGTCGTTTCTGATTACATTTACCTGTCTTGAGAATAAAATCTACAAAAACTGAATTGACTTTTTGCCCGATTTCTCATAATTTTTCTTGAAATACAGAGGAAAAAACGATGTATTTTTTTGTAGACAGACGACATAAAAGCCTGAAAATAAAAAGTGACAGTGAGTACTCACCGATCTCTTCGCCCAGGCCGGAGTGCAGGATGGCCCCAGCGGAACTGACCACCGCGCAGGTCTTGAAGCTTTTCCCCCCCTGCCGTTTGTCCCAGGACTGAAGGGGTTTCGACGGCACAAAATTCGCCCAGCCGAGCGAGGAGAACGGCTTCTCGGACCCGTCCACCGTCCTCAGCTGGGACTGGTTTTTCATTTGGCACAGCAGTTTGTCTGCGCTGCGAGCCACCTTGCGGTGCCCTTGGTAGGAGACGTGGTGCTTGTTGGCGTTGATGTAGTCCTTCATGGCCTGCCTCAGTCGAGGACTCAGCATGCCAGAGGACACGGTGCCCTTCCACAGCTGCTGCACCACAAAGTCCGCATCACTCCTCCTCTCAGCTGAAGGTCTTATCTCGTTTGCCAGATCTTCATCTTCATTCTCTCGGCCCTCTTCGTCCTCAGCAGCAAAGTAATGATTGGTGCTCTGGTCCTGTATGCTTTGAGATGTTCTATCGCGAAGCTGGGAAGCAGCATTGAAGTTAGAGCCCACGTTTTGTGTACCAAAGGAGGACCAGGCAGCCAGACTTTGCAGGTCCAACTCATTCAGATGGTTTGTTTCCTGGCTTTCGTAAATTTGATCGGGAGAACTGCTTGAAATGTTTTTCCCCCGGTTCCCTGGGGCCTCCGAGCTGGAGAAAACTCCTGCCTCCGGCTGGTTTTTAATAGAAGTTCTGGGTAAGTTCAGACCCTGCTCAGATCGGACCCCCACGACTGATTGCTGCTGTTGGGAGGACTGGATGGAGGTGAGCCGGCGAGTGTCGGAATGCTGGGAAACCAAGGAGCCGGCAGGAGTCCGAGGTTCCTCCACACGGGTGTCCAGGAAGTAGGAGAGAAGGCCAAGGAAAAGGAGAGCCCAGGCCAGTATGGCCGCCAGCACCACCTTCCTCCACTGTCTCATGCTGAACTTCATTAGCTCTCATTCAAACAGGCTCCTGCTGAGCTGGCCCACCAGCACAACGCCCCACAGCCTGCTGGAGGGCCTGTGAGCAAAGGTGTCAGTTAAACTCTCCAAGAAACCAGGAAAAACGAGGACTTCAGCAGAAGAACACTTACCTGGAATTTTAATGCTTCCCGTCCATGCGGCTGCCAGGATTTTAACAGGACCCTAAAAGAAAAAAGGGGGCTGATGAGTGGTAACATGAAAGTCTGAGGGTTTGAAAAACATTTCAACAGTTTGAGACGAACCAACAACAAAGTATAGCGTTCACTCGATATTATTGATGAACAATAATGACTTTTTAAAAACAATACCCGATATTTCCCGACCTCTTGCAGCCAATACCAATAATCAACCAATATTTTTTTAAATACTTGGAAAAAAAAGAGTCTATGGCTCTTATGTGTTCCAACAAATTAGCTAGTTTTACCTCTAAATATATTCAGTCTGCTATACATCTGTAAATAGAGAAAGTGTGTTTCATTGGTCAGAACAAATGTTAAGACTAACTTAAATAGCAATGTAACAAGGACATTTTTTCAATACAAATAATGCCAAATATGCAAAAGAAATACTTTAATTTTAAAGTGCAAACACTATTGCGTTGTTTTTAAACTGAAATAAATGGTTGCTCATAGAAATTAACTTTTCAAAAACATAGACATAAATTTGGATTCTAAAAGACTAGGAACTAGCATCTCTCTGCTAGAATCTGGTGTATTTTAGCGCAGCGTTTGGACGGGTTACTGGTGTTCCCGCTCTAACAATACAGTCATGCAATTTTGAGCCAGAATCGCAATTAGCTGCATTGAATGCTCATCATGACTAAGCATTAACGGGCAAGAGTGCATGGAAGGGAAAGGAGACTTGACTTTTGTCTGAGCTTTTTCAAGCATCCGGTTTTCTGGTCCAACACGATTTGAATCCTCAGGAGCGCTGTTTTCATTGTAAACTCTTTTATGTCATCTGTTATGAGAAAATTGCTACAAGAACATGTTAAAAACACTAAGAAAGACAATCAACAAAGCGGGTAAATTCTTTTTATGAAGTTATAGGAAAGTCGGATAACACTTGCGAATCCTAAAAATGGCTTTGAGCTGATCCAAGTAAAACATACAGAGCAGGTTTGCCAGCAGACAAGCGCCAGAAATGACTGTATTCTGTTTATTTTGGTCATATTTTACAATTTTTTTCTTCTATTTATGTCAGTTTAATCAAGCATAAAGACAAACAACAACATTTACAAAAAGAAATGTATTCTCTAAAGTCCCTTGGTGTTTCCCTACATCATGAACATACATATGGATTACTAACACACAAAACTATCACTATTACAGTCATATGCTCATTGGTTTCACACTAGTTCTGACAATCTTATTTGAAGTACAATAGAAAAATTTCCTTTTTTTGGTTTGTTTTATTACTCAAAGTTGCTGGTTTTGGATGAATAATAACAACGGACTGTTGCACCTGAGGGTCAATTTGTGTGATTTGTTGTTAAAGTGACAGCAGTAAAAGCCAGTAAGAGGTAAAAAGTAAGATAAAGTTGTTAAACTTCTCTTCACTGCTTTCCCTAAACTAATCACAGTTCAGGGCTGCTTCTTTTCAGCGTATGCGAACCTTGTTTTTAAGAGTGTAATGAGATTTTCCAACTGCAACCGTTTGTTCTGAACTCCCTAGTCTGCTCATTTCTTTTAACTTTCATTTTTTGGATGAATTACTTGTGACCCTTTTCTTAATTTATTGCAAAATATTTTTTCTTTTATTTTGGATCAAGATCTTTCTTAGCCTCCTTCTTGTTTTTTCCCCACTTAATTTAATTTATTTGATGAACCCAGCTAAAAATGAGAATAAGCCACAAGAGTTTTATCTTTGGAGTAAATTCTTTTTTTTTTTTTAAGTTTTGAGTACGTCCAATAACACTTGCTTGTTGTAAAACATGCATAGCACATTGTCCAAAAAAAAACACCGACAGAAATTGTTACTTTTGGGACATTTTTTGACCTTTTTCTACCGTTTTTGTCAGTTTAATTAAGCATAATAACTGATAATTATATTTACAATGCAATGAAATCCCTGAAGTTTCCTGATGTCTTTAGAGAATACAAATTAGTCTTGCATAATAAGTCAAAAATGTATCGTTATCGCGATACATCTCTGTGTGATACATGTATCGCAAAATTAATGACTTAAACTTTATTTATATATCACTTTACAAAGCAAAAGATGGCGTAAACTATGATAAAGGTTACCCTAAATGTTTACACACATGCTAAACAACCTCATGGCAGCTTGAAGGATTTCATTAATCAGATGGACTCCATCACATTGTTGACCAATCAAATGTTACGTTAGAAGCCCTGCTCCTGTCTAGACGAGGCTTATTTAGAGTATAACTGACTTTTATTTAAATAAAGCTGCTGCAGAGAAATGAAAAGGATGAGTTTGTCGTTTTTTGTTCTGTTTTTTTCTCATGAATCACAACTCATCACAAGAGTGATCAATAATATCGCAAATTTCCCTAATACTGTGCAGCTCTAATACCTTCATTTTGCCTTTTTTCTTTTTTTGTCTAAAAAAGCATAAATAACATTAACGTTTCAAATCTTCTTACATAGTGACAAAGGAGACTAAATGAGGCATCAATTGCCCCCCAGTCCTCTGAGCCTCATGTAGTTATGAGTTTTGCTCTCCTAATGGAGGAGGATTCTTCTCATCAGAGAGCAGGACACAGCCTCCTGTAGTCCTGATTACAGCTTCCCCTTTCTGAAGCCGTAGACTTCTAGAAGAATCTGCAGAAGTGACGGTGGTTGCTTCCCCAACCCCCCACCCTCCAGACGCCCCGGTCCTCCTGTTCGCCGGGGTCAAGCAGGATGGAACCAGCAGGAGGACAGAGGGAAGAGGAAGGGAGAGTGATGCAAGCGCACACATCTGCACAAACACTACTCTGGGAAACCTCACAGCTAGCAGATGGTGTTGGTGTCAGGCGGCAGTCTGTTGTGAGTCGGCATAAACGCGCCTACAACGGAATTAGGCTAAATGTCACTGAATGAAAAATGTGCACCTGGAAAAACCAGGGAAAAAACAAAACAAAAATCCCACGTCCTTTCGTTGACGAGTCAACAACAAGGAAACGACGTGGATATGCATCAGTGAAACTACTTCTGCCGAGTGTGCACCCAAAGGACACAACACCACGTGGACACGTACACCTGATAATAATCAGAGTGAACGGCAACGACTGAGGAAGGAGAAGGGGTGTGTGTGGGACAGATAGACCGTTTGGGAGGGTGAGATGGGGGCTTAGTACTTGAGGGCTGAAGGACGGTTGCATAAAGACTGTTTTGAAAATATAAGCGACAAAATTGACATCACAAGACTTCTCAAATGTTTCCTGGAGTGGACAAAATCGTCAAAGGTTTCTCAGTTAATGTCTCTTTTAGTCATACGACTGGAGTAGCCATCCACTCATCCATCCATCTTCTAAACCTGCCAAATCTCTTCTGGGGTCATGGGCTTACTGGACCCAACTTCTACTTTTTAGTGAACCTGAACAGGTTGCCAGTTTTAAATTACAATTACTAGACTACAGAAAATCCTCATTAGTTCATTACTCGCATTTTGGTGCCCTGAAACCATCGGGGACTAATAAACCAAATTTGTGTAAACAGTTGGCTCTGGTGTTGTCTTTTGGTTAAATGAAACATAATGGATATTAATAAAAAAATAAAATAAAAGAGCACCGACACATGTGCGCTAATCCAGAGATTGAGATTGCTCAAAGTAAGATTAAGGGTCTATAAACAAGGAGAAATTTGTCCTGGCATTCGACAACTGGAGATATTCGATTATTTTCTAATTTGTTGAAAACAAAGGCAAATATTTAGTTGATTGTTGTGCTAAAGAACTTGATAAATTTAAGGAATGAATCTCCTTTCTCATTTTCTTCTCTTCTAATTGTACATCCTCACTTGCAATCTTCCTCTTGAACAATCTTCCCAGCATTGTTCTTTTTTTCAAGGACTTTTACTAATAAAATGTATTTATTTGCTGCATGTTTCACTTTCACAATTGCATCATTGTTTTATCTTAAACTATCGTTCAAAATTATGTTCAGAAACTATATGAATCCTTCGTTTTTTTATCCCGTTATAAACTAACAGACAAATGAACCAACAAACGAACCAGCCTCCAATTTGCATAGAAATATGCCTACTTGACTGTGAATGACTAGAGCGTCCCTGGAGAACAAATCAAACGTACCCCAGTTTAGGGAAGTGACAGAATTAGCGGTTAACGTTAGAGGGACGTAAATCTCATTCTGTAGCGATTAAAATTACACAATTCTTAAGCCCAAGATATCAAAATCTAGGACTTTTTAAATGCTTTTTAAGGCCGTATTTTAAAATGTTCAAATTCAAGAGCTTTTAAGACTTGTTAAGACCCTGTGGGAACTCTGCTATGAAGCATGTCTTTGGACTGAAGGAGAAAGTCTGAGTTCCTGAAAAAAACACATATTTACAGAAGGAGGGCATGGAAACTCCATACAGAAAGACCCAACCTGGGATTTGAACCTTCTCACTGTGAGTCAAGAGTGCAAAACACTACACCACCGTTCAATTTCAGTGTCTCCCAAAGTCAACTATTCTGACAGCCACATGATAAAAACCCAATTCCAAAGCTGGCTACTACAAACACGTCCTTCTGTGAATAACATGTACATTCATTGAAAGGTTCCAGGCTGTTATGGAATAGTCAATGAATTCCCCTGATCCCTCACAGGACAGCACATCAAATGCAACAGGTATTCCATGTCCCTGTAAAGTTTTTCAGGAGGAATATTTTTGGAAACAAGCGCTAACTTAACCAGCTTAACAACTGGATACAAAAATGATTTATGACCTTGGGCTGGAGTGGAAGGAGTGTTGAGGTTAATGAGTCCAGACTGAAGCAGGAGGTCACAATCAATTATTTTTGGGGCTGAACTTGACAGAAAATGCACTCGGCAAATATTTGTAAAGGAAATGTCTTAGTTTTCTAAAATAATATACATATTTTTTATATTTAGTTAAAATGATTTTTGTTGCATTGCCTTCTGGGACCAATTCTAACGGTTCTAATGGTCTAAAATAAAATTGTGTTCATACTTTTACAAGGAAAAAAAGGGAGAAGTAAATAAAAATACAGACAGGATCTTGTTCTTTTTAGCAGTCCGCAAAATGTGAAAAAACAAAATGAAATGGCGTAAAAAATGTGTGATTTTCTGAGTAACTGCAGCCCCAAGGTATTTATATAAGCTCAAATACAGAAGTAGAATTTTTTTTCACCTTCTAGTCCAATGGCAATCAGTTCATGAACCAAATGAAACGGATGAAAGGCTGATGTGTGGATGTGTTTCAGGTTATGCGTTTGGCCTCTTAAATATGGATGCTTCGCTTTTTTGCACCACATGCAACTCTACTTTAGAAAAAAAAACACTTTACGTTGAGCCCCAAAGCACCAAAAACCCCACGAGGATGTAGCTGCATAGATTTAGTGTGATTTCATGTGAAGTGTTTGCAAATTTGACTGCAGGCAGGCAAAGCCCTGATGTCAACTCCTTCAGGACCGCTGGCATGAGCTGGAGCACAGTGCAGGAGCCAGACTTAACAAACAAGTTCTCTTTCAACATTCATTCGGTATCTCACTATGGGACACGCCCCCTATGCGCTGTCCCCAGAAGCTTTTTTCACATTACGCCAGTCCTGACTGGCCGTCAGGAAGTGACGTCCACTCTAGGAGGAGGGACTTCCTTCTAGTATATAAGTGGGACGTCATCTTCCTCTCCTCAGTCTAACACCTCTTCTCGCTCCCAGAAGCACGGTCTCAGAGGGCTCTTGTAGCAGGACTAGCTTAACTGTTCGCAGAGCGAGCTAACCACTCGGTCGCCGAACGCTAGCCGAAGTTGCATTTGCTCTTTGGGCCAAGTAGTAGCTGGCCTGTCACCAAACAGCAGCTGCTGTAGCTAGCCACCATACTAGCTACTCGAAGCTTCCGCTTTTTATCGGAGCTAAAAAAGAGAAATGGAGCCTAAACCTGTCCTCACCACGGACACAGTCAGGCCGCCATCGAGAGCGTGCACGTGTGGGAATAAAATAGCCGGAGCAGACACCCACTCTGCTTGTGCTTCGTGTCTGGGGCTGCAACACGCCCAGGATGCGTTAGCATCTCCGGTCACATGTGAGCACTGCGCACGGCTCTCCACCAAAACCCGCAAACGGCGGCTCTCGCGCCAAGTGAGCCTGTCAGCGGTAGACCCGATGATGGGGGTAGCCATTCCCCCGCCGCCGGAGTTAACCGACTGCGCCCGCGGAAATTCATCCCCCATGGATGCCAGCTGGGGCGACCAGCTTGACGCTGCCGCCCCGCTGAGCGACCATGAGGAGCCTTACGAGGCCGCACCTCCGGAGCAGCATGACGCCGCTGGCGCCGAGTCTGACTCCGAAGATGAGTCCATCAGCCTCGGATCCGAAGAGGACGAGGAGGACTGCGGACCTTTTATCTTTCCCGCGGCTGCGAAGCCGACGGGACTGACAGGCACACGCAGCGGATCTCCAAACCCGACTGCTACGGTGGACCTGCATGACGTCTGCAGGAGAGCAGCTGCAAAGCTGGGCGTGGAGTGGCCTGAAACCCCCACCGAGACCCCCGTGTCTCGCTACGAGGGAAAACGGCTCCCGAAAGCCAAATCTCCTGGTCGACAGCTGTTGCCGGTCTTCCCAGAGTGCCTGGAGGAGGCGACCCGGTCGTGGAGCAATCCACTCACCGCCAAGAACCCCACCTTCGGGAACTCGGCGCTTGACTGGGCTGGCATGGAGGAAAATGGCTTCGCCCACATTCCTCCAGTGGAACCTCTGCTGGCGTCCCACCTGCACCCGACGCAGAAACCCAGCATGACGTCCGCGAGCCCCGCCTTACCCTCAAAATCTGATGGGTTCCAGTCTACGCTGACCGACAAAGGCTACAGGGCGGTAGCCTCGTCAGTAAAGGCCCTGAACGCATCATCTCTGCTCCTCGCTTATCAGGCGGAAATTCAGGAGCAGATGTCAGCCTCTCCGACCTCAGACCTGTGGGACGAACTGTGCGTGGTGACGGACCTCTGCCTGCGCCTACACAGATCCGCTGTCCAAGCCGCCGGACGGGCTATGGCCCTCATGGTGACTCAGGAGAGGGCGAGATGGCTGAACCTCTCGAGTCTGTCTCAGAAGGAGAAGACTCATCTCCTCGACGTTCCCGTGGACCCTAAAGGTTTATTTGGACCAGCGGTGGCCACGATGCAGAAACGGTGCGAGGAAAAGAAGAGAGAAGGCGAGGCCCTCCAGCTCTGCCTGCCCAGGAAGGCGCTCCCTCTCTCAGCTGCACCGCGTCAGACCTTCGCTCAGGCTGTGGCTCGACCGGCTTTTCGCATCCCCAGGCGTCAGCCCCAACCACAGTCGGACGACCGCGGTCACGGCAAACCCACGGAGCTGAAAGGCGCGTGGAACAAGAAGCCGTTTGCTCCCAAGGTGTCACCGGGAAACCAGCCGGCCCCGTCAAGCACCGGGAACTCCAAGAAAAAGAGACGTGCCACCTGAGACACTCTCTACCGGGAGGAGGAGCGGGCTCGGCCAGACACCTGCCCTCACCCTCCCACACAACGTTCTGTTCTGTTCAACGTTCAAGCCCTCCAAAAGGCGTGCAGAGGATGCGCTGGCGCTCCCAGCACACAGCCAGTTGAAAAGGAGGAAGACCGGACCAGCAGAGAGCTCAGTGGAGCCACAGCTGCGTTCAGTAAATGCTCACAAGAGCACAAGCACACACCAGTGCAAATATGTTCTGTTATTAAACAAAATGTGTTCAATAAAAACTGTCCCATGCGCATGTCTCAGCTCAATGCACAACGCGCGCACACGCGGGCAGGAAAACACAAAAAGGGGAACAGAACGGTACGAGCCTGCGCAGCTGCACATGAGGCTGCGGGGGGGAACTCCCCCCGCGCCACTGCAGCCCAGGTGTCTTGGAACGAGCAGTGCACGACCCGTGCACGCGCACTCCGCACTGCTCGCTCATTTTCCAAAGCCGCCACATCTCGGGCCGCTGTCAGCGAATGCACGAGCATGGCGAGACTGTGGGGCTTCCAGCTGGGTAATGAAAACTGTAACCAGAGGTTACAGGCTTCAGTTTGCATTCACACCCCCCCGTTTCAACGGCATTCTGCACTCGCAGGCTCACGGGGAGAGAGCGCGCATCTTACAAGCCGAGATCGCGGCGCTCATGAACAAAAATGCAATCCAGCCCGTTCCGCCAGCGCAGAGCGCGGACGGATTTTATTCCCGGTACTTTCTGGTTCCGAAACGGGACGGAGGTCTCCGCCCAATTCTAGATCTGCGTGCTCTGAACAAATACTTAAGACAGTACACGTTCAGAATGCTGACTCACGCAGCTCTGATGCGATTCGTGCGTCAAGGGGACTGGTTCATCTCCATAGATCTGAAAGACGCGTACTTTCACATCCCTATTTATCCCCCGCACAGAAAGTATCTACGATTTGCCTTTCAGGGGAAGACATACGAATATGTGGTTCTCCCGTTTGGCCTCTCTTTAAGCCCCCGGGTGTTCGTCAAATGTACGGAAGCGGCAATCGCGCCTCTGAGAGAGAGAGGGATGCGACTGGCAACGTACATAGACGACTGGCTTCTTGCAGCGCAATCTCCCAGAGATCTTTCTGCGCACGCAGAGCTGCTTACGTCACACTTGATCGCATTGGGTTTCACTATAAACTGGGACAAGAGCGTCTTGATTCCAGCCCAAACGATCACCTTCATCGGGCTTTCTCTGGACTCAAAAGAGTTCAGAGCGCGACTCTCCGCGGACAGACTGAGAGCCTTTCGGGCTTGTCTGGCGCTGTTCCGAAGGGGGGCGTGTCTCCGGTTCAGGCAGTGCCTCAGACTGCTGGGTCTGATGGCGTCTGCATTAATAGTGGTCCCGTTAGGTCGTCTATACATGCGACCGTTTCAGCGGTGGGTGGCGTCGCTCAACCTGAGCCCCGCTCGCCACGCCCACCGCAGAGTTCATATAACGGTAACGTGTGCTGTCACCCTCCATCCATGGAGGAGCGCGCACTTCCTAACCAGGGGCGTTACCATGGGAACCATCCAAACACGGAAAATTGTGACCACGGATGCTTCGTTGACAGGCTGGGGAGCCACACACGAAGGCATGACAGTGAACGGTTCATGGAGCTCTCACATGCAGTCAGTTCACATAAACTGCCTGGAGCTCCTGGCCGTGTCTCTGGCACTGAAACATTTCCTGCCCCGCTTGAGGGGGGAGCATGTTCTGGTCAGAACCGACAATACCACTGTAGTGGCATATATCAACAAGCAGGGGGGGCTGCGCTCACGTCGTCTGCACACGTTGGCACACAGACTGATAGTATGGAGCAGCTCTCACCTGCTGTCATTGAGAGCCATCCACGTTCCGGGCATTATGAACCGCGCAGCGGATCTACTGTCCAGGGGCAACCCTCGCTACAGGGAATGGAAGCTCCACAGCGATGTGGTGGCTCAGATATGGACCATCTACGGTCGAGCAGAGATCGACCTTTTTGCATCAGCGGAGAATGCGCAGTGTCCCAAGTTTTACTCCCTGACCGATCAGGGCCTTCCTCTGGGACTGGACGCATTAGCGCACGAATGGCCGAAGGCCCTGCTGTATGCGTTTCCTCCACTGGAGTTGATACCCCCCACCCTGGCCAGGGTACGAGGTGGGCACCATTCTCTCATCCTGATAGCTCCACGCTGGCCTGGGAAACCCTGGCTAGCCGAGATTTTTCAGCTGATGGACAGGGAACCATGGCCACTTCCCCTCCGCAGAGACCTGCTGTCGCAGGCGCGCGGGGAAATCTTCCATCCTCATCCAGGTCATATGGCACTATGGGCCTGGCCTGTGAGAGGTTAAACCTGACCGCCACGGGTCTCCCACAAAACGTTGTGGAAACGATTCAAAACGCCAGAGCTTCCTCTACACGTTGGCGTATGATGGAAAATGGCGTGCGTTTGAGGACTGGTGCGCTAAAAGCACTGTGGTGGCTTATCAGAGTTCTGTGGCTGACATTCTGTCATTTCTGCAGAACCTGTTGGACAAGGGTCTAGCTTTCTCCACCATTAAGGTGTACTTAGCTGCTATATCGGCCTGCCATGTCGGTTTTGGAAACAGAACGGCGGGCCAGCATCCGCTCGTGGTACAGTTCATGAGGGGAGCGCGCCGACTTAGGCCGGTGTCCAGGAGCCTGGTCGCTCCTTGGGATTTATCCTTGGTGCTCGATGTGTTGACACGTTCACCTTTTGAGCCTCTGCAGCAGGTCGAGCTTAAGGTGCTCTCCTTAAAAACGGCTTTGCTGATTGCACTGGTTTCTGCAAAACGTGTGAGCGATATTCATGCGTTGTCAGTTAACCCGTCATGCATGCAATTTTCCAGGGGGGATTCAAGGGTTCTGTTGAAACCTAATCCTGCCTTTTTACCCAAGGTTTTTGATTCGGCTGTGTCAAGCCGCCCTCTTGAGCTATCAGCCTTCTACCCACCGCCTTTTGCCTCTGTTGAGCAAGAGCGGCTTCATGCACTCTGCCCGGTCCGAGCTCTGCGCATTTATACGGAAATGACCTCTGACTTCAGAAAGTCAGAACAGCTGTTTGTGTCATGGGCTCCACCGCACAAGGGTAGACCTCTCACTAAGCAACGTTTGTCACGTTGGATTGTGGAGGCTATTGTCATGGCTTATAATGTCAGGGGATTGGAACCCCCTGCTTATCTGCGGGCTCACTCCACACGTGGAATGGCCTCTTCTTGGGCACTATTTCAAGGGATCTCGGTAGGTGACATATGTGAAGCTGCCAGCTGGGCTTCACCCCACACCTTCACCAGATTCTATAAACTGGATGTGACTACACCAACTCTGTCTCACGCAGTGTTAGGTGTGGCTTCTGCGCCAGTTTGAAAAGACCGTGTACTTCTTAGTCTTCAAGTAAGCCTGTCTGGCAATCCGGGAGTCTCTATATCCCATAGTGAGATACCGAATGAATGTTGAAAGAGAACGTTAGGTTAAGAAATTAACCCTGGTTCTCTGAAACATGAGTGAGGTATCTCACCAGACAACCCTTCTTGCCTGGAGCGAGAAGAGGTGAGCTTTCTTAGACTGAGGAGAGGAAGATGACGTCCCACTTATATACTAGAAGGAAGTCCCTCCTCCTAGAGTGGACGTCACTTCCTGACGGCCAGTCAGGACTGGCGTAATGTGAAAAAAGCTTCTGGGGACAGCGCATAGGGGGCGTGTCCCATAGTGAGATACCTCACTCATGTTTCAGAGAACCAGGGTTAATTTCTTAACCTAACGTTCTCGACTTCATGAATCTTTTAGTAAATGGGCTAAATCTTCCCAGCAGCCTTTCAAGAGAAGCACAATGACAAAGCTGCAGGACTTCTGTTTTTTAATAATCTCAAAGACTAATGAAAGCCTTAGTCACATGCACTCGTACAGGGGTTTGGGGGTTTTCTGCGCTCCTAGAGGGTTGTAGTGAGGAAGAGCACATGTGTGTTTTTCAGTTTCCTAGAGACTCATGCGAACACCTCCATCATGAAAATGGAACGTCCCATTGTCATGCGACTTGTAAATGTATCGTTAATTTAGAGGTGTGCTCATTGTAGGAAGTCAAATGTATTATTCTTAATGATTTCTTTCGCAGAATTGTTAAAAGTTCTAGGTTCGACTCAGAAGAATGACCCCAGACTTCCAAACAATATGAAAAATATGGTAAAAATCAAGGAGAAATACAGAATATGCATAGCTTTGTAATTCAACAAATATTTAGCTTTGTTAAAAACTGCAAGATTTTTACTTTTTTTTTGTTTTATATAAATAATATGTTGCTTCCATTTTAAATTCTCATCAACAATAATCCCCAGAAATCGAAATTCATGAACTCTTTCTATGTCTACACCATTCCATTTCAAATTAAAATTTGAAATAAATTTTTTGTTACTAAACAACATAAACTTTGTTTTTTTTTAAATTGAGAGAGAGTTTGTTTCTATTAAACCATTCCTCAAGTAAAATCATTTCTTGCTCGATAACAGAAACTAATGTATCCAAATTTTTCCCAGAACAAAAAAAATTGGTGTCATCAGCAAACAAAACAAATTGCAGTATTTTGGACACATCACAAAGATCATTTATGTATAAAATAAAAAATGTTGGTCCCATTACTGAGCCTTGTGGAATACCACAATGAATAGTTAATATTTCAATTGAAAGTGAATAGACTCACCTAAACGTGACGACACTGAAAAGGTTTAGAAAAAATAAACTGTTTCGAAGCAGATAAGATTAATGTTGGCCAATGCAGCCCTGCAGGAAACAAGAGTTGCACAAGAGAACAGAACAAAAATGACATTCACTAAGTGTGTGGAGAAGATTTAACCAGGCTTACTTCCTGGAAGTTATTAAAAAAAAGTTGTTTGGTTTTTTTTCCCAGCAGCTGCTCTCAGAGCACCTGAGCAACATCACGTATGTAAGAATTCTGTTCTGTCACAGCTTGGTCAACAAAAAAGAATTCTATTCAAGCTAGAAAATCAACTGGAAAAATGTGTCATTTCAAATTAGCTTCATCCTCAACTTCATATGGGATTAAACTAATGAGGTATTGTATGTAAGATATGCTTTGTGTCCACTGACTGGGACTCCTCAATACATTTATAGACTTAAACATTTGGTTCTGTCCATGTTCTATTGAGCTATATGCTTAAAACTTTGCACCTGTTATTGCTCTTATTGTTTGATCCCGTCACTTTCCTTCGTCCATGCATAGACATTCTGACAACGGAAAACCACAGGACCAGACCATCGTAACCAAGCAACAGCAACAGTTGCCAAAGACTTTCCCGTTGACAGCATCTCGACATGGGAACATGACACAACCAATCACCAGTAGAAAGGACAAGTGCAACATTTTAAACACATCTAGTCAACAATAGAACAGCGAAAGGTCCACAAACATCACTAAGCAATTGTCAAAGAAGCATGGACGTGCGTAGGATGCTGGGTGCTGGTTGGTAATACACTGATGAAATAGACATATAAAACTTTAGACAGCAGCAGTAAGAACAATAGGAAATAGATACAAACTAAAAGTGATTTCTCCAAAGAAGCATCAGTCACAACCTGTCATTTTGTTAAGACTCCAGGACAATCAGAGAAATTTCAGGAGTGTAGCATTAATGAAAAAAAAGTGAATTCAATGAATCAATGGTTTTAGGAGTATTTTTATTAAGTCTGAGGAAAACTACTTTCTGATTCTAGAGGTTGCACTGACAAGAGCCTGTCGACTGCAGAGACCATGGCTGAATCCAAATTCATTCCCCACCCCTACAACCGCTCCTCCCTATTGCTCCAACTGTAGGGGCATTTGGAGCTGAATCACTGAACTTTAAACGTATTTGTGAAGACACTATTTTTCCATAACTCTCCACCTGGAGGGCTAAATGTTGGGGTAGGAAGAAGCCGTAGGGGTAAAGGATGAATTCAGATACAGTCTACATCTGTGAACCAAAAAACTAATAAGAATTCTTTTTCGTCCAATGTCAACTATAATGGGGGTTCACCATGACCCCTACCTCTACTTCTTTATTTAAAAGTGACCAGAGACACCCCTACATCTGCAAACATGGAGTGCAAGGGACAAGGCCTAGAATTGTAGACACAACACTGAATCATCTATCAGTTTTGACACCCTCTGTGTTTAAATTATTCATGGGTCAAATAAAAGTGGGTTAACAAACACAGACTCTTCTCACCAAGTAGAAAAAATAGGACTTAGGATCTGAACAGAGAGGAAAAAGTGTGTCAGTCACTCATCCGGCAAGTTGTCCCACTTAAATAATGAGAGGTCTGTAATGTTCGTCATAGATACAGTTCGACTGCGTGAGTCAAGATGTAAAAAAAAAAAGAAGAAAAATCCCACTGTTTAATTTTTAAACAATATATTTGTTTAATGGTGCAGAAAAAAGGATTTATTTCCTACAAACAAACAAGAACTGTGTTCCTCACAGACCTGTTACGTTTTCTTTAAAAAGCTCTTTTATCCTCAACTGGTTACCTGTATAAAAGACACCTGTCTACAACCGTAAACAGTCAGACTTCATTCTCTCCACTATGACCAAAACCAAAGAGCTGTCGAAGGACACGAGGGACGAGATGGTTCTCCTACAATAAACAGGCAGCTTGAACTAGAAGCTTGAAGAGCAACAGAGGAGGACCTAGTCAATGACTTGAAGAGATCACAGTAACAAAAGGTTATAGTAGTGATACTTATGGCATGATGGACTCAAATCCTGCAGAGCTACAAATAGAATGCAAACTATCACTCTAAGACAACCTGAGTGACTTGGCATGCAGCAACTTGGGAAATGAAGGCTAAAAAAACCCTTCCTCGTCTACTACATGGAACAATGGGCCAAAAAGAAGACCTGCAGAAAACCTTCTACCTCTGTCATTAACAACTACGTTTGAATTACAAAGTATTGAGGTGAACTCTGTAAAACAGCACCTAAGACAAGATTCAAACTTGTAGCTATAAACTAAACAAACTAAATGTGCTATTGTCAGTGGAAGAAAATACATCTTCAAAGTAAACTGTCGGTGAAGATTTTCAAAATAAAGCTATCAAGCTATCAAAAGAGACTGAAGTTCAGTTTGCTGAAATTATTTCTGAAAAACTTAAATATATAAAATATAAATACAGCAGATTAGAATATGAATATAAAAAGATGAATTTAATAATATTAGGAAACTCATGTGATCAATTTCCTCTAAAGATGAAAGATAGTTTATGAAACATGTCTAATGGAAACACTGTTGTCGGTTTAGATTAAAAGATTGTGGGTGATTATTAGTTGTTGTGGTCAGTTTTACTCAGTTGTTGTTGTGTCTTTGTTTACCATCTTCTTGATACCTATCTACTGTAACTTTTGTCAACTAAACTTGAGAATGGAAAAACTGTGGAGAAGATTTTCAGGATTTGTTGTAAAATGATCCAAAGCAAATGTGATGTTTATGTTTTGCTTACTGCTGACCAGGGGCCCGTTCCAAGAAGCAGGTTCAACAAATTTAGAGTTCAAACCTGAACTTAGAGTCACTGGACTCTAAATTCTCAAACTCAGGGTTTTCGGTTTCAGAACAGCTGAAAATGTTTGATTCAATCAACTTGAAGTTGTCAGAACCAGAATCAGGTGTGAGCGTCGCGACTATTAAAAGCCCCGATCAATGGAGCAAAGACAGCATGATTCACCATGGCAACGGGAACAAACAGCTGAGTTACGTACTTCCGGCAGCAGAAATTGATAAGTTCCTTCAAGCAAATGCGACTATAGGAGCGCATTTTCTGCAAGAAAAGCAACACAGCTGCAGCGGTAGAACAGAAAGAGAAAATATCTGCAGTTATTTGAATCATTTCTAATAATGAATAAATAATGTCAGGAAGGTTATTTTGTCTCTTGTTGAGTAAGGAATGGTTTTTGATCCGTTACTAATTTAACCAGTAATCTCTGTAATTGCATGAATGACCAGTTTTGGTAAACCCCCCACCTACACACACGGATATCACTGCACGCTAAAAAGAAACTGTAGCTGCATATGTTGAAAAAGTATTTATTTAATTTTAATTCTCAAGACTTAAAAAATATTCGCCGAATTCTTTTTTTTTTAAGCGCAAAAACACTTTCCGAAGCCGGGAATCGAACTCGCAAACTCTGCATAGAGAGGCAGCGTTGCTGACAACCGAGCTAATGTTTGACGCTAGTGCCAGATGGTAGATGAGTTCAAATGCTTTCCCGGTGTTTGACATTCAATAATTTCTATTGTTAAGGGTTTAAAATAAGGAAAAGAAAACTGTATTTTTTAATAGCGAGTCCCTGGAAAAACTCACTATTTATAATATCGCTGAAATAAAAATGAATTGGGAAACTGCAGTCAGTCGACTCGTGTCCTCCAAATCCTCTACCGACGTAAATAACATTTCCTCTGGATTAATCAGCCTCCTCTCTACATGATCCTCTATGAATGAACATGTCATTTTGGTTTCTGAGTGGTGAAAACGTGACGTCTCTAATGTGAATGTTCTCTAAATTTTAACGAGGAACTCATATTTGAACATCTTTCACTTTAAAAAGGGGCGGAGACCACAGAGAACTCTAAGTTTCCTGAAGAAAACCTGCTACCGACCAGGTTTCATTCACAGACTCAGTTACCATAGTGATTGATTCTGAGTTCAGCTTAACCTGCTTCTTGGAACGGGCTTGGTTTCACCCACTTTCACGGGTTTGAGTTATCCCTCTTTCTGGAACCGAAAACTCAGAGTTTTGGTGAATTTGGAGTTCACGAACTCAGAGTTCCAACAAAACCTGCTTCTTGGAACGGGCCTCTGGAAGTTGACAGAATAAACAAAACTGTATTTAAAGTGGCAAATACCATGTGTTTCTTTCTAAATATTTGTGTTTTTATCCGTTATGTTGATTCAGATCTTCTGTCTCAAATAATGGTTATTAAATACATATTAATTTAATTTTTATTCATCCAATAAAAAGAAATGCATATAGCAACTATTCAAACAGTTAAATTAAATAGTAAGAATTGTGTTTCCATCTGTGAAACGTTGATCTTGATTTGTGAATCTAATCAGATCATCACCGAAGTGACAATCCACAACCCTGATATTGAAAGTTTAAAATGTTTGGGTATTTTAAGAAAAATATAAATACATTTTAGGTCGACTCACAACATTCACCGTAAAATAAATAATCCTACAACATAAATGTCCATAATGAGAGTCTTCCTCTTTTCTCTACTTGCACAGCATATGTGACCTACATTCTGGTGTTGTTGATGTAAGATGCGGGTGCAGCTCTACAGTCAGTTTTCAGAGCAATACTGTACCCACACAGTGCAGAATCAAGAGTGCATTCACGGGTGTTTCATCTGCCTGCAAGAGCAAACGTGGGTTCTACTACGCTCAACCCACCTCTTGTTTTGTGTAGGGCGATGTAGCTTCTATTGTGATCTTCTTGAGCCTTTCAGACTGAACTATATCCATATATATGATCATTTATTATCTTTGGCACAGTAAAGAAGGAATTATTTATGAAATATGTTATTTTTGTGAGCTCTTTTCCTACCCTGAATTAAAATGGCTCTATCCTTAATGCGCCGCCCATTTCATTTGTCTGTATTTCACCCACAAAAACAATAAACATCTGAACTTTTGCAAAGACAGATGTGCATATAAAATGAAAGTGTTAGGTCGATCACAAATGGGTGTGTGTTAGTCTGGGGGCGGGGCTGACAGTGTAGACTCCTCCAGGAAGGGGCTGTTCCCCACCTTGTGATGTCACAGTGTGAGGACGCGGTCGTTTTAATGGATTGGGGAGAGGTTGGTGCTCAGACCAGAGGGTTATAGAGGAATACTCAGATTCCTGACTGGATTAAAATACTACTTTGGGTTTATTTTTAATACACCTAAAAAGCTTGAAAAGGTTGGTTTTTCATGATGACAGTCATTTAAATTCAGCAGCAGATGAGGGGGAAATTCAGCAATAATGCATGACAGTTGGCAAAGGTAGAACCACCCACAAAAGACAGACAGGCATGTTAGGTTCAATAGCAACGTGCAGGGGCTTGCACAATAATCTACTCTACTGCAGCTTCCCAACTCC
>NC_050532.1:2761532-2811337 GCF_002922805.2 Oryzias melastigma | reverse complement strand
AATCTATAGCTCTATGAAAATGCACGTCTCTGAGTAATAAATCGCAATGTAACTTAAATGTACCTTTTTGTCAGGCATACCTTAGTACATGTTTTGAATAACTGAACTCACCAGAAAAGTAAAAAACAAGAAGGGTGTTGACCTCAAAGAACAGCCCTACCCTCCTAAATGCTTTCCTTCTTTAAATATTCTACAAATGAAACAGACCACAAAGCACATGACAGCATCTGAACTCACAGAACAAAAATGTACATCCAATAACAGGAGATGGAGAACACCTGCAACCACGCTGCTGATGCTAAACAACAACAGCTGGTTTATTTCTTGAGTGTGTAAGCCTTACTCAGGAAGGATGTGCAGCATGCTTGATTTGAGGTTTCACCAGCAGCTTCTGGTTGCCTCTGCTCGCTGGTTTTCACATGTTTTGAGCAACCGTTACTCACAGCTACGCATGCGTTCAAGCTGAACCATGCTAAAGCAAATTTTGCTTTCTTCCATGTTAGCTGCAAACAATGGTGCAGGGATAGAACTATATGCTGAGGGCAGACTGTCTTACTTCTAATTTTTTTCAAAAATGAGTGATTTCAGAGGCGTCACTCCATGCATAAGAAGATGAACCACCACCAAGAAGTCACCTGTTTCCTGTTTCAAAAGAGCATACAGAGATATTTGTTTTTATAGACTGTTTTTTCTGAAACAATCTCAACCATAAACGCATAACAATAAACACCGTGGACACACACAGCTGTGAAATCACATATCGAGGTAAAAAGACTAGAATGTGTATAGAGGTGAAACAGTTACAGGAAGTTCACAATTCACATCAAAATTCCTATATTTGAACAAATGAAGTTCTCCAAGCAGATATACCACAACTGTGCCTGATCAGCCCAAAGTCACATTCACCGTAAAATGTGTGATATGGAACTCTACAAAGTTCTTTCTAGAGGAATGAAATCACCAACCACAAATTATCATACGAGTCGAATCGTTGAAATGAATCATTACAGCCCTAGTTCTTTCCATTTGACATTTTCGAACTGTTTAAACTCCACAGTGCAAACTAGACACAAACGGTGGATTAAAAAACTTTATCCTCACAAAAAAAAAAAAAAAAAGACTACAACACTTATAGGCTTGACAAAAACCACCATGCTAAATTTCATGAAGCAACCTACAACTACAGTAAAGCCTCGAACTGAGCGATCTGGTACAGTACGGTCCGGTTTCGATCATTTCCTTTGTAAAATGGACCCAAGAACCAGTACTGAACCATACCTCTTGGGGGTCCCCCATTGGTTGTAGGTCCATTGAAAAATGAAACATAAAAGTTGGGGCGGAGCCGGTTTAGCCACCCGTTGATTGGCAGAAAGTAATGACAGCATTTGCAAGCCTCAATATAGAGCTTATTAAAGCTAATGTTTCCAACATTTGTAAACATTCGGGTTTTTGCGGTTTCCTTGGTCCACGAGTCTATATTGAAAATGCCTGCAAACAACAGTAAGGCCTGGTCTACAAACGTTTCTTGCCATCCTTGACGGTGTGATGCAGAGCATGCTAGCAGTCTACTCTGCTTATGCGCCGTGAAAACTTAATTGAGAGGAATTAACTGGACCATACTGAATCACTCCTCACCATACTGGACCGGACCGCTCAGTGGAAACAAGGCCAAAGATGGAGGTTTCCCTCCACAGTGGACAAAGAGATGCTGAGGAAACGACTGCTTAGACTCCCACGTTTTTCAAAATATCCATAAAGACGTGAAAATAATACTGTTTCTACAAGACATGCGAACATTTCAGTCAGAAATGAAGAAAAAAAACAGAAAAAAGATGGTCGATGCCAAAAGAACTCACAAAAACATAATTTTTCCTTCATCCACTTGTTCTTTTTATAGTCAATGTCAACAAATCTACTAAACAAAGTGCACTTAAGCCATCAGACTGACAACAAACAAAGGTCTCGGTGTCAGTCATGATGTGCTATTATGTCAAAACCCAGAGAAATGGACAAGTGCAGCACGAAAAAAATAGTAGGCTTAAAAAAATAGTTGAAGTAAGAGAATGAGAGACATAGATCTGCCAACACTTTCTCATTCCCAAGTCGGCGCATATTATATAGTTAAGGACCCCTCCACGTCCCTTTTTTATACATTTTGGGTGTCCCCAACTTGTAGTTTTTGAAATGTTGGGTGTTACCATTAAATCAGGGGTCCGGTCATTTTGTTGGATGTGGTACCGGACGTGGACCAAACCAAGGGGCACGGACCGAACCACGGGATGCAGCCAGTACCCGCGCCCTAACCCAAGTCCGGTTCACGTCCAGTGCCGCAAACTGATCCGCGTCCGTCACAGCAGTGTTTGTTTACAATGGTTATAAACCTTTATTTTAGTACTGCTTGTTACTTTTGCTCTAAGAAGGAATCTCCAGCCAGCATCGGTCAAGAGGTGAATGAAGGCAGAAGTCGCTCACACTCAATCTGTTATGCTACGTTCACACTGGGTCCAGCAACGTATTTCCAAGAGGCCACTTCCAATCAAGTCTATATAATTGCACACATATGTGTGTTCAGGACTTCTGTGCTTAAAACTCTCACGTTCGCGTGTCACTATGCAAGTTTTAGGTACAAAACGTGCTTCGATGGAGTGCGTGTCAAAAGTTAAATGAGACCGACTTTGACCAATCAATGACTTGGATTTGATAGCGAGGTGTAGATGGTGTTCCTTTTAAAATACACAAGTGTCAACTGTTTGAAAAGGGATCATGAAGTAGACATGAATAATTGTGGTTTGTGCCCGGCTGGAGTTATATTACAAAAAGTCTTTTATATATCATATATATTCATATAGATATGGATATAAAAATCCTGGAGCAAGATTCAGGAGATTCTACACCGATTTGACATTTCACACCAAACCTCTTTCAACTGTGAGTATCAAGTGTTCCTCCAACTGTTTTAAGGGAGAAGCCAAAAGATCTTCCTTCAGGTGTTTATAGTGGTTAAAAACAGAAAACCTCCAGTAACAAACTTCAAACACATCCTAATACTTAAACAAAAAAAGAAAAACAGTGACAAGAACAAGACAGGAAGTTTACTGAAGGGAAAACGCAATGCTAGGAAGTATCAGTCATCATGACAGAGGCAGCTTATCTATGCTGAGCTGTTCGATGACACATTTTCACGGTCTAGTGTTCCAAACTCCAGACAGGCAAATACAAGGTTCAAAGCAGCTCTTCACCCATTATTATGTCTCATAAATAACAGCTGGGAGTGCCAACGATCACCAGAGAAATACATAAGGTCATGCTGGGATTTTTATGAGGTCAGAGGTCACAAAACATGCTAGTATTCTGTGTTTGAAACTGCTTTAACTGAAGTGAATTTGCTTTAAGAAGTTGCTATGCTTTAGATATATATACCAGGGTGGCCCAATCCTTATCCTTACAAGCTCCCAACATGCTTTGATTACTAGGATGTGGTGATTTCCTGATTCTGAGCACACCGGATCCAGCATGGAGAGCAGGGACAGCTGGAAAACAAAGGCAGCTGTAAATCTTAAAGTCCCACTTGAACCATTTTTCAGCTATTGTAAAGTGTTCCCAGTGGTCTTTTAATTACAATTATGCCATTTTAGGCTAAATCTAATAACCTGTCATTTTCTAGGTCATAGTTTCTGCAGGAGTCCACTAGAAATTAGTGTTGTGGGCATGACCATTTGCGTGGAGGAACCAAATCCCACTTCCTGTCACCCTAAAACTAAAGCCTAATTTCCAATGACCAATCCGGTCCGGTACAATCCGGTCCTGTATTTCGAGCGTTTCCATTGTAAAATGGACCCATTAAACAGTACAGAACCATAGCCCATCAGTTGTAGGTTCATTGAAAAGTGGAACAGAACGGTTGGGGCGAAGCAAGAGCCAATATAGCGCTCATTTAAGCTAACGTTTGTAAGTGTTCAGGTTTCTGCGGCTTCCCATGTACTCTTTTGGTCACGGATCCATCCCCTTCCTTGACAGCAGGGTGGCAAGCGGCACGCTAGCGGTCTACCCCACGCATGCACCGTGAAAACAAACCGCTTAATGGAGGCAAGGGTTAACCAAGTAGAAATACTCGCCAGAATAAACTGGACCATCCGGTACCACTCCTCACTGTACTGGACCATATACCACTCAATGGAAACAACGCTTAGAAACACTGTGTTTACACCCCTCCCCACTGGCTTACAGCCCCCAACAACTCCCAACCAAACATTACAGGTGCAACAAAAATGGAAAGTAACATTGGCACCATCAAGTCGTACAGTTTTGAGCCAGATTGGAAAATAGAGACGTAAATGGATCTAGTCGTCTACAACTGGATGCATCAGAATGGAGTGGAGCAGGAAGCTTTTGGCCCAACCATCGTATTTAATCATCACTGCTACAACCTTTTTCAAACTTTGTCTTTTTGTCTGCTCCAGATTCACAAGGATTTAAATAGAGAAATGCAATTTTAAGCGTATCTTATACATGCACTATCATCAGAAAATAGAAACAAGAAAATCTACTCAGTCGCATATTGTTGACCTCTGGGAACTTGAAACGTCCACTGGTTGAGCAAAAGGCCACAGGAGCTCAGAAAAGAGAAAACCTAAGATAGCACCAAAAAAAACTTCACAATTACACCACTCCTGGAGCTACAACATTATTAAAAAAAAGTTCATCATGCTTATACAGCCCGGTTAGATGGCTAATGTCTTAAAAAATTTAGAAATAAGACAAGCTGCAAACCTAAATGTCACAATTACAAAAAAAGGAGAAGTACAGTAAAGCAAACTGGCGGTGAGGGCGCTTCAGTCAAGAGAGCCAAACTGATGACCTCAGACAGTCCCGTAAGAACAACTCCACCCTTTCGACCGTTACAATCTTTCAAAGAGCCTTACCTCAAGTTAATCATTGTCTATGTTGCAAAAGCAAACATAAAAAAAAAATTTCTACAGTGAGCAAATACAAAAACTACTGTTTTAAGACAGCAAAATATGATAAGAGCCGAACATGTTTGGGATTGGGGGGGCACAGCTGGACTCCCCTCCTGCTGTTGGAGGCAGGGCTCACATAACTGCTGGGATCGTCACCTCCACTCCATCTGAAATTACACCTCCACCTTCCGTCTGTGCCCACCCGCCCGCTCGGCCGCTGTACTGAAGCTGCACATGTGCAGTCCGCAGCAAATTAAACAGGAACTCAAACACAAAGGCCAGCAGGAAACACGGCTCTTTGCTGTGCTGTTAAGGTTCTGCTGGGCTGGGCTGCATCAGGAGCAGCAGAGAGGGTCAAAAGTGACTTTTTTTACAACGTTCTAACAGAGTTCTGTTGTTATGAAGCTTTACTGTTATGGTTTTGATGTTTTCACTTCAGGTTACTACAGGACAGCTATAAAAAGTAGTAAAAAGAGCACAAACCTCACAGCAAATTGTAGATGACAGACTTAATCATGGCGGTCAAACAGTTTACAAATGTTGCAAAAATTCTTGGTTAATTTATCAGATCATAAAAGACAACAGCCTTCAAAATAAGATTTATAGTCCAACTTTGATCATCTTTTTTAAGATCATCTATTTTAAAAGCATTCCCAGTGGTCTTTTAATTATGATCGTCATAGTACATTAAAAAACACCAGTAGAATATGATCAACCAGGAATTACATTCCTCGAGTTAACGGTTGAAAAGTTCCAGGAATCAAAAGAACAAAATCACTGGGGTTCTGGTGTTAAAGGGTTAAACAAGTCAAACGAAAACAGAAGTTCTATCAACTCCATAGCCTTTCATGCATCCAGTGTAGCATGACAAAGGGCAGGAAACGCCACTTATAATGTTTATCTCGAATAAGCAAACACACAGCTGGTGCAAAAGGAAATTCTCAGGCCTGAGTGCATTTTCCAGAACAGGTCCACGTGAAGACGAGGGTCTCGGTGTGTGCAGGTGGACGATCCAACAGACCAAAGAAGGTCATGTGTGGAGAAAAGGGGCTTTCTCAAATCCTGATCCAGGTAAGCCTACAGGAACTGTAGACTTAGTTTGCTTTCACAGGTATGTTTGATCAAATAAAGCAATAAATAAATCAACCAAAACCGTAGTTACAACATGTGGAATATGTTTCCCAAACTTAAGATGAAAAATCACTAGTTTTTCTGGTTGTCTATTATCAAGTCGTCACACCTTCAATATGCATCATCCTCCAACTTTCTCAGTTTTTTCACCAGTAACTTAAAATAAATGTCATTCACTTCCGTAAATTCACTTCCTACTTTAGTGTGACAGAAAGGCCCAAGTCTTCCACTGTAGAAAGATTCTGCAGAACTAAAACAAATGATCTGAGACCAGACTATGGTTCTGAGGTCAGCCCAAGAGTTTAGACAAGCTGTAAACTCTGCCAATCAAAAAAGGTATTCTGCATGGTGATAGCACCATGATAGCAGATGTTTGTGAATACTGTAAACAAAAACAAGCAGACCAACCCTCAGTTCCAAAGAAAAACCGTCAAAGCTCCAGAATAACCAGTTCAGTCTGGGTCATTTCAGAGTAATATTTTGTCTGCTTAACTATTTATAAGGTGTAGGTTTACAAAAAAAGCTTTCTGATTCCCAAAAAACCCAACAACAACAATGAAATACACATAATATTGACTTATCTTCCCAATTGACACAACTTTAGGGGGAGGGTGAAAATGTACAGATAACCCAAATAAACAAACTTCTTTTTTTCTGTGTGGCTATAATGTCAAATAAGAAATGGATCAATCAAGTCCCCTTTTGGGTTTTCTTTCCTTATGCTTTAAATTGTATCATTTTTAATGTATTTTTTGATCCAACAGTAATTAAATACGTAAAAAAGCCTAAAAATTAGGATTCAATACTATGAGAAATTAACAAATTAAAATTATTTAAGATGGAAAAAAGTAAATAGTTTCAATTTGGAAATGGAAAACTCCTACGATGACACCAAGAAAGGACATTTTACCATCTATAGCAGGGGTTTCCAGATCCAGGCCTCGAGGGCCGGTGTCCTACATATTTTCCAACCAATCTGCCATTGGCCAAACGCACCTGATCCAGGTAATCAGCAGCAGATAAGGCAGAGTTTCTGGAAAACCAGCAGGAGGCCAGCCCTCAAGGACTGACTTTGGACACCCCTGATCTTACAGCTTTCACTACTATTGTGATACCGATACCCAGAATCCAATAGTGGTTCCTGAGCTTACATGAAGACTTGAAAAAAAATTGTTCAAAGTCTCACTCTAATTATCTTTTGATGTATTGTAAAACTGTTCCTAGTGGTCTTTAAATTATGATGATGCCATTTTTAGACAAAATCCAAACAAATCTGTCATTTTCTAGGACATAGTTTCTGCAGAGCAGCCATACTTCAGTAGTAATTTGTCTCCGAGTTGTGGGCAAGACTCTCCTGTTAGCTTACAGCACATACCACATACCAGCTCAGAAAAACAAAGAAGTACATGGATCTATTGTCTGCAAGTGGATGCATCACAAATGAAGTGGAACAAGGAACTTGTGATCTGCTGGTTCCACATCACAGCTTCACTCTTTTTGCAATTGCATTTTTTCCAGTCTGCTCCTGATTCACAATGATTTGAATAAAGAAATACTCACAAATGCAATTTTGAGCTTAATTTTCTTTTATATGTCCTCCATCATCAGAAAAACACCACAAAAACATGTTAAAAACACTAAAAACAGGATTTTCATTGGAGCGATTTTAACAAGTTGCCATAACAGAAGGTGCTATCTCTTTTCTCAAGTTTATATCCAACAACAGAGTTATCAAGCATTCAAGCAGCACAAAGAAATTTGGTATATGTGGTAATCACCTACTAATGTTCAATGTGTGTGATGAATTAATCAGTCTGATGATGATTCCCTTATATTTTAAAACTACTCGATTGTATTGATCCAGTTTGATTGGTATTTGAAAGTATTTAACGACTTTTTTGATCTGCCAGTTTGTATTAGTTATCCAAAACCCCACAATTGAAATGCTATTAGAGATAAAAACAACATTTTAATGACCCATTTCTGTTCTCATATGCCTGTGGCAAAAGCAGCTTTCCTCTGGGCATCGATAAAGTATTTCAATACTCAGAAAATCCAAGTCAGGCTGACAATTCTATTTTGGGAGGAAGTTCACTGACTGTTAAGAATCTTAATCAACAGTTTCCGAATCCAAATTATTCCCCTCTAATTGTTGGTAAGGTAGTGGTGTTTGAAAAAGTTTTATTTTTAATGGGAAAACCATAGCAGTGAGCCCTCTATATCCCTCCTGTTACGGCTGAGGCAATACATTTTGTTTTGTTATATAGTTCTGGAATATTTTTTTATGTTTTCTTTTGTCTTCTGCAGTAGTGGGAGCTTTTTCCTTGTTTTCCCCTAATATCGTCATTTTCAGATTGGTGCCCAAATTTTTCAGCGCAACTGATTGGACGAGGACCTCTAGCTCAACCTTCAAATACTGACACATTTAGTCCTTGTATTTTGGTTCTTTTTGTATAGTTTAGGTTTTTTTGTAGATAAAGCTTATTTTCAGCCTGGGTTTGTTTGTAAGCGTTTTTGAGTCATTGGTATATTTATTTATTTATTTATTTCTACCTTTATGCTACATCCTTTTACAAATCCCTAGACAGGGATGTAACACAAATTGGGGGCTTGTCCGGGATCAATGTAGGGTGGTAGGGTGATCTGAGTTGAACCTATATCTTTGTGTACGTTACTTGCTTTTACAGGCCCTTAGACAGGTGTGTTACACAAATTGGGGACTTGTCTGGGACCAATGTAGGGTGATAGGGTGATCCGAGGAGAAACATATCTTCATGTATGCTACATCATTTTACAAGCCCCTAGATGGGGGTGACACAAATTGGGGGCCCGTCCAGGGTCAATGTAGGGTGGTAGGGGGATCAGAGAATAAACATATCTCCACGTGGATGTCCTCTGAAGCACTGAAGTTTACAATTAGATGCAAGCAATGACTTTGTGTTTAAGCATGACTTTTTTAAGTTATATATATGTTTTGTATTTTCCTAACGCTGGCAGCTCCACACTATCGTAGATGACTTACAACTGACATCAGAGTGGGAGTCACATCCGAATCAGAAGACACCATTTTTCTGTAACTCTCTGTTTGGAAGGCTAAATGTAGGGGTAGGGAGAAGAATTTGTCCATGTAAAGCCATTGAAAAAACTCAAGGATATCAATGAAACGCTGACATTTTCAGTGAGAGTAAAAGGTGCATTTTCTGGCAACGACCTGACATTCCAGCATGTTGGCAGAGGACACTCATCTGGAGTTTGCCCAAGGACACGCCATGTGGATCAGAAAGTAGACCCGTTACAGTCGTTTGCTGACAAGCTGGTTGTATTAACGTCAGATTATAATTTTATATTGTTAGACTTACTTTTTGCAGGCATAAGTAAAAAACTTTCAATATTGCATCGTTTCCTGCCCCTCAAAAAAGCAAGAACCTTGCTTTTTTTTTTTTCTCTACAGAAAAAGCGGAATCTTCTTTATTCTAAATCAATGTGACTCTTCGGAGCAGCTTCAAAGCTCCTCTGCTGCAATATTTAGAAGATGCTTCAGTGTGCAGGCTGACTGCTGCGCACGAGTCTCTCCCAGACAGATGGCATGGATCTTCTTTCACTGCAGCAGTCCTTCAAACTTTCTCCGGTTTGTGCTTTGTAATTCTGCAGATCTGAGGTAACGTCCGTGATGCACTAATGCAGCTAAAAGACTTGAGCGGACGCGCCTCTTCCTTTCATCTCAGGCTAATGACACCACTCCATCAGGGTTTAACTGGACCTCCACATACATTTATCGACAGTTAACATTTATGCCATTTTTGAACCTCAGTAATGCAGCAAGGCCCCTCCCTTATTTACGGACCGATCCTCATTTAGGATGGCTGCAAATAGTTCAGAACAAACCGAATGTTTCACTTAAATATCAATTTCTCTATTATCAGCTGCCTGCAGCTGCGCATCTGCAGGTGCCACCGTGTTCATCGACTGCACGACTGTTAGAAAAGCTTCTGCAAACAGATTAAGAGGGGGATAAACATGGGCACGCAGTTATCTCACCACTTCACGCCTCCTGCTCATTGCTGGAGCTGGAATCACACGTAACATCGAACTCTGTTTGAGCCTTCATTTCATGCGTTGGAGAATATTTCCCTACAACAACATTTTCCACTGTTGAATGTTTGGAATATGCAAATATCTGTTTTGTTAGTTCAATGTGATTTAAGGTTGTTTTTCAATCCATTTTAAAACCAATTTCTTTTTACTTCATTTTTTTCTGTTTTATCCTGACTAGAACTGAAAAAAGGTGGACATTTTCAAAATAAATCTTGATCATTTTAATGTTCAGATGATTGCTTATGAAATTTAACATGATTTGATTTATTTCATGAATCTATTTTGAAAAAACTATAGCTTTGTTTCATTTAAAAGAAAACTTTTTCGCAATAGCCCCCGACTACAACTGAAAAATTGTCAATATTTTCAAAATTAAAGTAGAAAATGTTGCTCATTTTAATTTTTTACAGCTTGAATGTATTTGTAGTTTATTGTAATTAATACATGCATTTAAAAACCAGCTTCTTTTGATTATTTTTTTTCAATAATCCCTGATTAAAACTGAGTAAAAGTGGACATTTTCAAAATAAAAGACAATAATTTTATTTTCAATTTGATTATATTTGCAATTTAACATGATTTGATTTTGTTTGTTTGTTTGTTTTTTGTTCCACTTAAAAAACAATTAGATTATTAAAAAACAAATTACACATAACCCCTGCCTAAAACTGAACAAAGGTGGATATTTTTGAAAATAAAAGTAGAACATTTTGCTAATTCACTTTTCACTATTAGATTATAATTGCAACTCAACATAAATTGATTGAGTTATTTATTAGATCTATTTTAAAACCAGTCTTATTTGATTTTTTCAAAGTACCCATAAAAAAATGTGGACATTTTCAAAATAAAAGCACAAAATGTCACTCATTTAAATTTTCTGTTTGATTTTATTGGCATTTAACACCATTTCATCCAGTTATTTATTAAATCTATTTTAAAACTCTTTTTTTTTATTAAAACCTTTTTTCCCCCATAATCTCTGATTAAATCTGAACAAAAGAGGACATTTTCAAAATTTTAATCCTCTGTTTGATTTAATTTACATTTTGACATAATTTGATTCAGTTATTTATTAAATCTGTTTTTAAAAAAACAGTTTTATTTGATTATTTTAACATTTTTTTCCATATACTCTTATTAAATCTGAAAAAAGTGGATGTTTTCAAAATTCCAAAATAAACGGAACAATTTCCCTTCAGTCAAAATGATTTGGCTCTCAGTGAAAGAATAAATAAATAATACACAAATGCGCAACTCTGAAGCTTCAATATTTAAGCTGTAAAGAGTCAAACCTTTAACCAGTCAGTTTTGCTCCAGTTACTCAGTTTTTAAAAGCGTTTTCATCTCTCGCTCAGATTAACAAACATCTTCACCGCATAGGAAGTCTGAATAATTCAGCTTCAGAGATAAAGAGTGTCTGCTCTGCAGCCTACAGGTTCAGAAGAGCTGTCCACTGCGTGTAACCTCTTACCCTGACCATGCACTCTCAGAGCAGCTGAAAGGATCCAGACAGCACTCCCAACATGATGTCCAATAGAAGACCTGCAGGACTTCAGTGCAGCTTTTGAAGGCCTCTGTCATGTGATGGGGAGTGCTGGAACCTGCAGCTCCTCCACCTGAAGGTCTGCTTTCTGATGGTTAGATGAATACTAAAACAAAGCCAGGTTTGCACTAAATAGCATCGCCAGCTGCCTTATTTACAACCCCATGCATAAATAAAAAAATAACTTAAATCAAATGCTCGACTGTTTCTGCCATTGTGCTCTCAGAAGAACCTAAATGAGGCCCGAATGAAGCGACCGGAGAGCCCACAAAGCCGAGCTGCGAGCGGCAGTCACCAGCTGACACGCATGGAAGTCTGCGCCTGCATTTTGCGGCGTTTTCTTCCGAGCTGAGCTGCCGCACTGTAGACTGCGAGAACGGGCTGCTGCAAACATGCAAAACAAAAGCCTCGCGCCGTTACTGATGGACGCGGACATTACCGCGCGCGCAGGAACCGCTGCCGCGCGCGGACACCTCCGGTTCTCAAGACAAAGCGGCCGCGGCTGCGTGGAAATCCGAACAAAGCCTCACCTAAAGCCGGCGGCCGTCCTGGCGGGAGGGAGTCCGGAGCTGCATGTCGCTCCTGGCCGCCGTGTTGCGTCTCCTCCGCGCCTCCTTCGCTCCCCGAGACTCTCTCCGCCGCTGCGCTGAGCCGAACCGAGTCGAGGGAGGGGGGTCTATCACATTGTTGCTGGCCTTTTCTCTCACATCCACATCCGAACGAAGGGGGCGGAGTCTGAGAGCGGAGGGGAAAAAGTTAAAAGAAAAAAACATTATTTATGTTTTAGAGAAACCCCCTTAAAAAATGATGGAATTTATATGTGTCAATGATCTACCCACACTGTTAGCCATTTTGTTTATGGTTTTGAGCTTCAATATATCTAAGATTCGAAACATTTAATTATTTTTGGAAATCTAAAAAATGTCTGACTTTCTCTACCAGAAGATACATGTAGCACAAAACTAATATTTGACTTAAGAGGAGAATGTATTTTTGAATAAATCATATCTTGGTGATTTCATTTGCAGACCATACAAAAGAAGAAACACTACAGTTTTGAGTTCTGCTTCACCTGAATCCCTGATGAGTTCTTTCAAAGCCTTGCTAGAGAATACAAATTAGCTGAATATTCACTATAAATCTGGACTGTTGAAAACATTTGGCTCAGGTCCTCATTGGTATGGATGGACCAATATGGCCTTGTTTTCACAGAGCAGTCTGGTCCGGTACAGTAATGAGTGGTACGGTACGGTCCAGTTAATCCTGGCAAGCGTTTCCACTTAGTTAAGCCTAACTTCAACTGAGGGTTGTTTTTTTTTCATGGTGCCCAGCGAACATTTCAATGTGGGCCCCATATGGTTTCACTTTGGGATGAATTAGTGGGCCCCAGGTGGATTTCTCCGCAAGTTCCATGGTGGCCCCACCTGTTTGCCCATACTAGCTTGAGTGTTCACTCAGTAGTCTAGCTCGCTGGGCAGCTGAGTTTTCTAACTCGCTACACTGTCTGCCAGGCAGCTTGTTAGCTCGCTACGCTTCCCACCGGGCAACTGGTTAGCGTAGGGACCCAAACAACTGAGTCCCCACCTAAGCCAATGTGGGCAAACTGGGGCCACCAAGGAACCTGCAGACAAACCCACCTGGGGCCAATCAATTAAGCCCAAAAGTAAACCATACGGGGCCCACGTTGAGATATTCACTGGGACGCGTGGTGTAGACCGCCAGCGTGTCATTGTAGTGCGATGACTAGAAAAGCAATAACAATAGAAGACATCAAACAGCTCTTCATTTTATTGCTTTAATTCCGGAACATTGTGTATAACTAGAATTTTATGTTGTTTGAAAGAACATTGAGAGCAGCTAAGATGAATACCACTATAAAATGCTTTCAAATGTTGGAAACAATAGCTTACTGCTATATTGCCTTGTTTCCACTGATTGGTCCAAGATTCTATGGTGTAGTACGGTACGTTCCAGGTAATCCTTTTTTTTTTACTTTATTTTTCATTAGTTTTTGTTACATAAACACAAACCAAAATCAAAATAAAGGTCAACTCTAGGTGCTTCACAGATCTATCTGTTGTACAGTGCACATTTTTTCCACTTTCAGTGTAATTGTGCCTCTTGCAGTTTCAATCTGTGTGATATTGTTTCCGTTGAGTAGATGTTGAAGGGCTGCCACGATTAAAATAGCCAACAAGTAATGCATTAGTCAATTAGTCTTTTTCTTTATTTTTTTTAAGTCTCAAAACTACAGTGTTTCTTTTTCTACTGCTGCGTCTGCCATTGTCTTTGACACAGCAGTAATGCTAATCTGGGTCGGGGGTGATGTCACGGGGAGTTCTAGGAAGACGTGGATACCATAAAAACAAATGAAGGGAAAAAGCTGTATGATTCATTAAAGGTTTAAAAAAACATTGTCCTAATTGTCTTTATTTTAGTTAGCATGCAGGTTAAACACTTAAAGTTTAAAGCTAATGATGGTTATGATGTGTGTTTTACATCCAGTTGACTATTCTGAAAAATAATTGGTGATTAGTCGACTATCGAAATAATCAAATGTGGCAGCCATAGTTGGTACTGTTTAATAGGTCATTTTTACAATGGAAACTCTCATAATATCGGACCGGATCGTACCGTACCAGACCGCTCAGTGGAAACGAGGATTATGAGAACCGGACCGTAGAGATTGACTTACTTCCAGCTCCAACGAAATTAAAACTCACGGTTTTAGAGTCATGGTTCGGATAATTTCTCAGAAAAGGAAAAAAAAACAAGACAAACTAGAGCTTAAAGTATACATATACTTTAGTTTTCCATAACATATAAAAAGCGGTTTCATTATTTATTTTGCCTACAATTCAGTTTCTATAATACATTTTGGTTGACAGAACGATTTGTTCATTTGGAACGATCTGATTCACTGGTCTAAAATGGATCCATAAAATGGGGTTCCAGCTAATAAAGCCCACAAGTACAGGACTTAAGAAAATGAGAAAACAATGGAATAAATCTGCTCAAATTTTACAGGCTGTGATGCTTAAAACCAACTAATCATCTACTAAAGATGTCATTAAAATTGTTCAGTTCAATATGGGCGAAGACTTTAGACTTCTAGCCAGAAAAGCATCATTGATCCCCTCCATAATCTGAATAAGACACAAAGCTTCATATCTAAGGCTGTTCACAGTGCGCTGTGTCCAAGCATACAGTATTTTAGAATGACTTAGATATGTATAGACTTCTTGGTTATTGAGATAAAATCCTTCTGAATCCAGAATACATGACCCTCAAATCAAGATGAACACAAAACATTATCTAAAAAGGTGAAGATGAATGTGTTACACGTTAAATATTATAATATTTATTAGAAAATCTTTATTTTTATTTCAGGGAATCAAAAAGTGACACATTGTACTAATAAGAGCACAAAAAGCATACAGCTACTTACAACCAAATAACATCCAAAAATCCTTTCAAGCGGGAGAACATTCCTGCACGCTACCAAAAAAAGGAACATTTCAAGTACCAATGGTGCATAGGATATTTTGTATGTAAATCTAGAACAGTCTGACAGCTAAACAAAACCAATGCAAAAATATTCTAAAGTTTAAAAACCTTTCAGTTGGCTTTTACTAAGCCTGGTTTACTGTGACACAACAAAATTTGTGTTTGACATTTTCAACATAAACACATGCAAACATATACAGTAAGGATACATCAAGTCACTTTCCCTATGATTCAGTTCCATGGTGTAACAAACGTTTCAGTTTCAATCTAAAGAATTGTTGCATTCTGAGTAAATACACAAGAACATGGAGTAACGCAGGTTTGCCATGATTAGGGTTACGTCCGAATTCCTTCACTACTCACTATATAGTGCACTGTACAGTCCGTTCGCCATTTTCTAGCGCTCCCCAAATCTACAATTCCAAAGTCGAGTGCCCTAGAAATTTCCCAGAAGTCTTTGCAAAAAAGCTAGCGTGCATCCATGCTCACTAGATTAGTCTATATAGACCACAATGCATTGCTGTTGAGCTATTATGTAAAAAAAAAAAAAGATGTGTCGAGGTGTAATTTATTAAATTAACCATTCAGATTTTCATCATCTGATTCACAAATAGATCCATCCATCCATCTTCCTGACCGCTTTGTCCCTTTCGGGGTCGCGGGCTGCCGGAGCCTATCCCGGCTACTGATGAGCGAAGGCGGGGTACACCCTGGACAGGTCGCCAGTCTGTCGCAGGGCTTCACAAATAGACGTGAAATGTTAGTTTTTTACTTGGTGAATTCGATGACGTCGTATCCGGCATTTAAAAAAACTTAAGGAAAGTAGTGAGCATGGTGTCCATATTGCTTTTAAAATCCAGGGCACCAGATAGTCCTGCACTAGAAAGTTCTTTGGTAGTTAGAGATTCGGGTGGGAATTCGGACATATCCCAAGTTAGAAAAACAAACTGCAAATGTAATTATTTCTTTGGAGTCCAGATAAGGGATGTCAAATATACGGCCTGTTTAATCTGGTTTAACGTCATGAAGTGAAAAAAATATAAGAAAAAAAAAATGCAAGTTTCTAGCCCATTCATGTGGAGAGTTATAGTTATTTAAAGAAATGGCCGCAATGCGCAATTCGGCCACTAGGGGTAGCAAAGAAAAAGAAATACCCGCATAACAAGAAATCATGAAATGAACAACATTTCTTTGCAAGGATGTGGCATGTCTGGGTAAGATTCAGTTAGGTTTCCTGCCAATCTCACCACTGTTAAGTTGCTATAAAAATAATCAGGTATGACATCACAAAGACCAAAATGTCGTTGCCAAAAAGATAATAATAGCTCTAGTAATAATAATAATAACAATAATAATAATAAGGGATTAGGTTACTGGGTTGTTTGAGGTATTTTTTTTCCAACTGTGAAAAAGACAAAACAAAAACAAAGCTACAGATAACAAGTTGACCATAGGTTGTAAGACCGTAGAGCTAAGGCAGTAAGAGATAAGACTTCAGGTGTCGTAGTCCAAGCACGGGTCGGGGCAGGCGGCAGACAAACAGTCAGAGCAGAAACGGGCAGGAAAACAGAATGTCAGGTCAGAATGATGACGCAGGTGGATGACTGATTGTCCATGGGATTCAGGTGGAGTGAGTCAATACTCTGGAGATGATGGCTCCTGCCAATTCTTGATTTGTATTTCTTTGCTTCGTTTAATCCAATTTGGTTTATTTCCTCAAATATTTTATGCTACTTCTTGTAAAGTTTTTACGGTGTAATAGTGCGAAGGCGCTCACTGTAAACCCACAGGAAGAAGAGTGTCGACATAAATGTCCATTGCAAAAACTGGGTTGTCACAAAAACAAGTACAACAACAATACTTATGCAAAAGGGGATACTATGCAAAATAAATACACAGTTTTGCTAGAGTGAAACATTTGCCTTGCAAGGCCAAATGGATAGATAATATGAGTATGCAAAACATTTTGACATATATTTTCCAGAAAAGACAAACCATCCATTCCATGGAATTCCACAAAAGGATTTTAATACGCGAAACTTTGCGTAGGAGGAACTGAACAGCTCTACTGTTTCTCTTCCAGTGTGCCTTTGTATCACTGCAAATAAAATCTTACAAAAACAAAAAGCAACAGACAGAATGCGTTCTGTACTGAGAGGCTGCTGGGATGTGCGCTTTTTCAAAAGATTAAGGACTCTTGAGAAATGATGATTCTCTTTCAGATAATCATCTGAAAACTCATCATTACGTGGCCTTATCATCCTCTCACATTGAAAAAGGTGTTGTGTAATTTATGCTTCCACATCCACAGGACCGTTATCAAAAGGGCATGCTCACAACTCTCTCTGAAACAAACTTCTTTTAGAGCATGATCTGCTCCACAGCAGGCTATGTCTAGAGAGGTTGCCATGGTTACTTGCCTTGAATGATACTTTGGTTTTGGAACTGAAAGTTGAGGCTATCCACTAACTAAACCTGAAACCACATAATCTGCTTCCTAGAAGAGACCAAACGTTTGAGAAATATCTTAATATTAATAAAGAGTTAATAGTAAAACGCTCTTTACATTTGGGCTTTTTTATGGCCTTCAAGTGTAACCAGGCTTTCATCAGTATGTAGATCATTTTCAAAGATTAGACCACATGTGCCAAAGTTGAGGGCTGGGGGCCGGATCCAGCCCATAGGGTAATCATATCCGGCCCCCCAGTTCATTTTATCTTATTATTATTATTAATATGATGCAATCTTGCAACATCCCAATTTTGACAGAATATATCTTTTTGTGGAGAGCAAAATATTGAAAGTTCTTTCAAGTTTTTCTGGAAGTTATTGTGGAATAATTTCCCTGTCTGTTTTTATTCATATTTATACTAAAAAAGTTTGAAAAGTTTTAAGAATTTGTTTTTTCAATAAATGTTCATTCTGTTCAGCCCACAACCTACTGTGTGTTTTGGATTTTGGCTCCCTGTGCGACTGAGTTTGACAACCCCTGGATTAGACGATAATTTTAAAAAGTGTATTCATTTCCATAATTTGATTCAAAACATTAAACTTTCATAGGAAAAAAAGATTTAGGACCCACTGTTTGACAGTTGGGGCCTATCTGCCCAGTGCATCTAAACATGGTGGGTTTTGAAGCTGTTCATCCACCTCATTCCACTGTTTGGATGTCTGTACGGTGGCCCTGAAGTACAAATCACACCAACAAATCCTTCAGTGCAAAAACCTATTGAAAATCTCAAAAGCAAAACTAATACTAAACAAAAAAACAAAACAAAATACAAAGAAAGCAACATTTCAGAAAACAAAAGTAATTTCCAGAATTCAAAATGAAATGTTAAAAAATGGAACAAAATAGGAAACAGTCAAAAGTATAGACTATGGGATGTCACATCACTGATCGGATGATGACGTTTATCCATCATTTCAAACAAAAGTTATTTAGGATGAATTCATACTGGATTTGCTCTGGACTGATCATGAAACTTTTATTAGTATGCAGACATTAAAGACACATTTAAAAAAACTCAATCATCAAATCAGAGATGTCCCATAGTACCTAACTTTTGCATTTGTCTGTTGTGTTTTGTTTTCCAACACTTCCTTTTAATTTCTGGGAATTAGTTTTGTTTCTTAAATTTTTGGGGTTTTCCATGTATTTTTTGTGGGATTGTATTTTGGTTCCTGGAATTTTGTTTGATTTCTAAAATGTAATATTTTTGCATTACTCGTTTAATTGTCATTGTGATCTTTCATATGTGATTTGTTTGGTTGGGATTTCCACTTCAAGGTCACTGGACATCTGCTCTTTTGCTGGCGCATCTTTTCCAGACACATTTTTCCCTTCCATTAGACTTTGTGTTGACATAGTATTATTGTGCTTTTAACAAATTGGTGACAAAAAAGTAAACAGTAAATCTTGAACAATCATCCAACTGACTGACGCAGGTTGTAAATCATAAACCAATAGGCTCCACATCAATATATCAAACTTAGAAAATTCTGTTATTTTTTACCAAGCTAAAGTTCCTTGTTTTTGGCTGACACGACTGTACCTATTTTTTTTTAAGATCACCCCTCTTTAGTTTCCAATGCAAATTGGAGATTTTTAGATCCATTAAAAAGCAAAATTCTGGTTAAACCATGTTAAACCATTGAACCGAATCATGGAGAAAGTGAATCATAGCATCCCCACTGCATTAGAGTGTTTACGTTGAAAGTGTCAAACACGTGCTAAATCTAAGAAGGATTTTCTTCATTGTGTTACACCAGGCTTAGTGAGAGCCAACTGAAGGCTTGTCTTCATTGTTCCTTGCTTGTTACCAAATGCACAAATCATATATTAAAACAAAACTGTGACCCAATAACGGAGGTTTGAACTAAATATAGAGAAAAGTGAACCGTTGAATCCCCATGTCTTCAGTTTGGATATGTATAAGAAAGACTCGGACTCTATGTTCACACTGGGCGTTTGACGCACATTCAAGAACACGTTTAACTTTTGTGTTCACACTAGACTAGCTTATGCACCTACAGTTAGAAGAGGTCCAGTGCGGAGTGTCAAAGTGGTTCAAATCTTGTAAATCTTTTTCTTTCCCAGCTCTTTTCCAGTATATGAAGGACTTGGTGTCAATAAAATTCCTTCAGACACAAATTGCAGTTATTCATTTCTTCTCCATCATCAGTGTTCAGACAGCTGCCACCTCTATTAGTGAAAAGGGATGCCACCCATTCTAGATCTGACTCCCTGATTGGTCAAAATGAACTGGTTTAACTTGTAACAGGAACCTGAAAACGTTCCGAGACGAGTTTTGAACGTTTAAGCCTAAAATCTGGATTTATTTGGGGTTACATGGACTTTTTATTGAAAGTGGTCACTTTGAATTAGTGCTGGGTGGATCGATCCAAAATATCAATATTATCGATTGCAAGTTAGTTAGTATGGGATCGATCCCGGCCCGCAGATATCATTATTTCCACTCTTGTAATTCCACTATGGTAAATATTGTCCTAATTCTGTTTTTAAGTTTATCAAGTAATTTAAAAAGGTTAAACTTAAAACAAACAAAAAAAAGCATTCACTGCGATTAAAAACAATTGAGATTTTAAACTTCGCCCACCCCTAGTGTGAACATAGCTTTAGAGTGAGCAGGTTTGGGGTTGTTTAGTTCTGAGTTACCACATGGTAAGTTGAGCAAGTTTTCTGGAATGGACCTGTGGAGTGGCAAGTCAGAACCTCTGTGCTGAAATGTCTGACTCAAGTGCTCATCCTCATCCTCCAGGTGTGTGTCCATCAAGTCCTCATTACATTGTTCAGCCTTTGGAGAAACAAGACGGTATTTTATTTTTTTTATTTCTTGCAATCTCTACTCCATGATTTCTCCCTGGATATAAAATATATTTTGAAAAAAAAGCTGTTGCTCAACAGATTGACTTTAAAATCTAATATCTCCTCAATGAAAAATGAAAAAAAAACATTAAAACTTTTACAAACATGTATGTGTTTCTAAATTTTTAAATGAGTGATTGTTCTTTTTAGCGATTTGTAACAATAACTGAGCAGAAACATCCTTTGAGCTGTTGTCTTTGAACGCCCTGCTCTCCTACTCTGTTCCCCCATGACTAATCCTGTCACAGCCACCAGCAGAACCACGACTGAGTCTCAAAACTGTGACAAAGATTAATTACAGTGTCACCAAAGCATTTTCTAAACTCTTACCTGAACATCTGGTCCATTATCTAATCCACCCGACTTTGTTGTTACTTCCAGTTAATTGCAGGCATTAGGAAGCTGCAGGAGCGTGACGGTTTCCATAGTGACACGCCGATGTGCCGGAGTGTTTTATCCCCTCACTATCATGGTCATTTCATGCCATCTGTTTCTCTCCGTTGTAAAGGCTTCACTGATTATGAAGTGATGTGTGTTAACAGACTTAATGGCTGAATTTAAATCAACAGAACGCAGGTGTTTGATGGGATATTGACAGATCGAAGCATAAATGAAACCATCATCTCATCGTGCTTTCAGGTCGGCGCACACCACAGAGCCATCAGTTAATAATGCAATGAAAAGACAGCAAGAGACTAACTAGGCTGTTAACGGGTAGCAAATGATGGCAATTACCGCTGACGGCTGTGAGAGCCTGACGGGTGAGATGGCCTTATTGTTTCTGTGAGCTTATGTGAGAAAGGAGGGATGGGACGGACTCTGTGATGCTGCTGCTTTTGATGAGCAGGCTACAAGAATATATGTTAAGGAAGTGAAAATTCTTACAAAACTGTGGAAGCGTTTGTGACTCATAATACAAAATAAAAGTCAATATTGTAAAAGCTTTTTCATTTTCAGAATGTAACTGCATTATTTGTCTCTTCAATAAAAAAAAAACAAGCAATCCTCTTTTTCTTCTTCATCTTCATTCATTTTTATTTTTAATTATTAACTGCTTGGAACTGCTAACTCGAACTGATGTATGAGACACTTTTTGTGTGGCTAGATGTGAAAATGAAAGAGCAGTCTTCATTTTCTTTGTCACTTTATTCATGTCACAGAATGATTGGCATTGAAGAAGAAAATGAAAAAGCCGTTTGGTGAATTGCATTTTAATTTTATTTCAGAGACTAGTAATACAGTTACATAGTGAAAATGAAAAAACATTTCTGTCAATCCATTTTCCTTTTCAAATTAATATTTCCAATTGACTTTTGGTAAAAATTTACCAGACAACTTCTGAAAATGAAACATCTCATGCATTTTTCTTTATCATTTTAATTATGTCACAGAATGAGCGGTGTAGAAGAAGAAAAAGAAAGAGCCGTTCGGAGAGTTGCGTTTCCATTTCATTTAAGAGGCAAGGAATGCAGGAAAATTGTGAAAATGAAAAAGCATTTCCGGCATTCACTTTTATTTTGAATTATGAGTCACAAATGCTTCCATAAAAATAAGTAATTTGCAAAGATGTAAAATGCAAATTCAAAACACAACGTCAGAAATATTGTGACTGCTTGTAGTTTTGGTCATTTTTGTTGGATTGGGTAACTTTTCCAGAGATGGAGACTTGATTGACTAGGACTTGGATAGCGCTCGAGTCCCTTAAAGGCACAAACTGGAACCTCAACCCGAAGGACTTGAACTTAAAGACTTAAAGACAACATTTTTGTTTATTTTCACCTCAAATATGTTCAGTTTGTGTCAATTTTTATCCACAATAAACCATTATTAATGCAAACACGATGATAATAAAATTTCATGTAAAAAAATGCGAGTGAATATGCACAGAAAAAAAAAGACCAAATCTTACCAGACATGCACTTCCTAGAGACCAACAGCTACTCCATCACTGCTAGATCTTATATCTTAGTTCTTCTATTTGATTTGTGCTCATGTAAACAGCAAAAATCAGGGTTTATGTCATGAAAAACCTTGACACGTTTTGGAAAATGCAATTTCTAGGTCCTTGAAGAGTTTTTGAAAAATGGCATCTTCTGTAAAGTTTTGGCACATCATGAAATTTAAATAACATAAAAAAAGAATAATTATACATGAAATTTGAATTTAAATTGTAGCAGAATTGCAAATTAAATGAAAGGTTTTGGAAAAGTAATGGAAAGGTTTTGGAAAACCGTTCCTAAAAAAAAGTGTACCAACATGATACTTGAGCTTTTCTATGTGGCTTTAAGGCCCAAAGTGCTTTGCAGTTACAGCCCCATATAAACACACACATTCACACACTGATGGCAGCTACACTACCATGAATGGCACCAAGTTTTAACCACCAGAAGCAGCGTGAGGTTCAGTATTGTCACAAACGGGCAGACGGCTGGATCTAAGTGCAGCAGGTTTTGTTGGCACTGACAGGATAACAGAAATGAAGCACCGCTAAAACTACACAAAGCTAAATCAGGGTCAGGCAGGTGGAGGTCAAACACAAGGATGAGGGCTTCAGAGAACAACCAGAGTGGTCAGGGTCCAGGCGAGGGTCAGGGCAGGCGGCAAACAAGACTTCACACTTACTAAATACTGCTGGGAGTGACTGTAAATGGATCACGAGTGTGGGGCTTCTGGGAGAGACAGCAGGGGCTAATGGGAAGTGTAGTGTGGAAATCCAGGAAATGGAATATAATCTATGTTTTGATTAGAGCCAAAACTTGATTCAGCCTTGTGAACATCTGTAGATCACAACCTTTATATCATTGTTTGGGGGGTTGTTTTCCTTGTGTTTGTTCATTTGCATTCATGTCTTTCTGTTTGTCTTTCTGTTTCCACTCCATCCAAGCTCACACCAACTCCAAGTTGAAATCAGCAAAGGCGTGTTTCATTCCGTTTTGATTATTGCTTCCATCTGTGCGTTAAGGACGATGGTTTCATTACCATTCCTCAGATCTTCTGGTGTGGATGAAGATTCTCAATCATCCAGATGAGGTTTTGAAGTTGAGCAACAACATCTTGGCTCAGCATTTCTTCATGAAATGTTTTCCCTCTCACCCAAGCACTTCCATCTGTCTGTCGTTCTCTCCCCCCACCCACTTTTCATGTTTTTATCTACATTTACTCTTGTTAGGTTTGGGTTCAATTTGTCGAACAAAAGGATTATGTTTCCAGTGTGCTGCTCCGCACTTTCTGGTGTTTGGCTCCTCAATTACAGCGTTTCTCACTGTCCCATTCACGTAGTGGACTAATATGGTGTACTGTACATGTGCTCAGGCAGGCTTAATGTCTTTAACAGTTTTTATCATAGAAGGAACATTCAGACTGTTTGGGCAGAAATAGGCAAATTTCACAGCAGCTCTGAACAAGTTTACAAACCAGTTCCAAGACATTTATGTCTTCAAAACCCTCCAGGTTACACTTTTATAAACCACATCCATTTCAATTGAGATCAAATGTCCTCTTAAAATTGGTATCACTAAATTCTTGGCAACTCATCCAACTTATACATGAAAACAAAACTGTTCAGACACTTGAATGTTTTGGCTAAAAAAATACTACACACATTCCTCTCATGTCATTCTCTTTTTGTCTTACAGAGCTCTTGGCACCACTAGTCTCTACCTTGTTTACTTTGACAATCATCCAGATGCCCTGCAGCGCATTTAATTAAGTATTTCGTAAATCAAGTAGTGATAAAGGCAGAATATTTTGCAAACCCTAAAGGCACATAAATGCTTTGTTTTTCTTCTTTGAGTGCAAAGATTTCTACTACATTCAGAAAGTGGCCAATCAACTAAGAATACACACCTTCATCTGGTTTGGTTTGGCAAAGTAATAATGCTCTTAGAATCAAATTGAAGACTAAACTGCTGGAATAAATCATGCAGATCTAAAAGCTGCTTTCTTGTTGCACAATCAACAGGGGAAAGAAAACGGGATAGTGCCTCCAACCCTCTATAGTCAGGGTATCTCCTCACTGCATCATGCTGACCCTAATTGACGTCCACTTTTTCAATATTGAGTTTTATGGATATAACCCTTTAAAACCATCCACTATAACTTCACCCATCAACAACGGAGCTTTAGTTCCAATGTTGACGTTCTTCGACGTACTTCACACTAAAATACAAAACTTTATAGTAGTAAAGAGTTTACGTGATCAATGGATTTTGTCGCAGAGAAAAGCAGAATCAACTGAGTCACAATGGTTGCCTAAATGGTCGTAGAGTTACAGTAGGCCAAAGAGTGTGTGTTATTGAGGTGTTCCCTGTGACATCTTCAATGTTTAAAGGTTATTGAAGGTGTGTCATCATAGCCTTTGAAACAGATCACTGTCACTGGTTCACACAAGGACGTGGAAGCGCTGTGAAACGGTGTGGGGGTGGAGTGTGTGCGGTATCCGCGGAGTCCGCTTAGCCTCCAGTTCACACCAGACATGTATTTTTCCGCTACAGTTAGCAGGCGTTTCTGTTGAGCTGTGGTTATTTAGAGCTTTTTTTTGCCATCGTCAGACACCTAAAATCACACACCCCCACTGCAAAGTCGACTTTGATCTGTGTGTTTCTCAGTGTCTGAGTGTCAGCGTATGTCTGTTTTTTGTGTGTATATTTTTATCCCTATAGTCTGTGTAGATACAAAAATATGATCACATTTGTCAATCGTTGTATTTTATTGTGAAAACGTGGTTTTATTTTGAAAATTGAACAGATTTTGTGTGTCTTGGCGTAACCTCCTACCAGAATTGACGTGGATCACTCACGGCTCGTGGAAAAAATGGACCAGACGCCGAAACAATTGTTGCACGGCCTGTGGTATACTTCACACCATAGACCCGAGCTGGCCGGCTTGCATCTATGGTGTGAATTACATTATAGGTTTAGCAAGGGTGCCGAATGGAAGAGGCCCCTATTCTACGCCGCTTCACAGCGCTTCCACATCTGATGTGAACCAGGCGTAAAGCTCTGTGTTCTTACCGGGGTAGAAAATGGTTGTTCAAGCAACCACTTCCAATGAAAAGGCCTCTATGTTCAAAAATTCTCTTGGTCATGCGTCCCTTTTAGGACTGTTTTTGCACTCTTCATGCAAAACACGCAGATATTGAACGCACGTTGAGAGTTTGACAAGGTCGAACTTTGACCAATCAGGGACTCAGATTTGGTCGTGACGTTTGGATGGTGTCCTTTTCAAAACACGGAAGTGCCAACTGTTGAAAATTGATAATTACAGTTTGTGTCAGATATAATAGGCAAAAGTGGACCCCAAAATGCAATGAGTCAGGAATTTAGTTATGTAAAGCAGTTTATTAGGCCTGCAGTAAGGTCCTCCAAGCAGTAGGGGGAGTCCAAGAGTTCTGCAGAAATATCTGGAGGAGCAGGCGGGGGCAGCAAGACGTGGACGAAAGCGAGGGTCGGCAACATGGAGGTCAGAGGGGATCCAAGGCGGAGGTACCAAAGGGCAAAGACAGGAGCGGGAGTCCAGAGCGTGAGCAGGGTCAAGAACGAGGCAAAAAACAGCAAGGCGGCCGCACTGAGAAACTTCAGGAAGTTGACCACAATCCGGTACTGAGTCTGGAGAAGAAGAGTCTTAAATAGAGGAGCACGCGGGTGTTCAGCTCAGTCAAGTCAAGTCAAATTTTATTTGTAAAAAGTGCTTCTCATAAAAACAAAACAAAAAACCAGGGCCGGGAATTGATGAAAAAAATTAAACTAATTAATTGCAAACCTGGAAAAAATTAATCATGATTAATCGCAGCAGATCTTTAGCTTTGTGTTCCAGCCGTCAGATCGACGTTCATCTTCTGCCTTATTTATTAAAATAAAAAATCTCTTGTGTCCAAAAACTTCAAATAAATGCAATTTTCTCTCATTTTATTTCATAAAACCTCAAACACAGAATATAAAAAAGCATAAGTTTATTTTAGATCAAGTTTTATTACGTTGATCCTCAATGACCTGAGGGCGTTATTGTTATATTAAATATTAACGTGTTAATGTGTTAACTTTCACAGCCCTACAAAAAACAAAAAAATCCTAACCCACCCTCTCCCCTCCCCTCCATTAACACATATAAACCATGACCCAAAACACAATGTATATAAAAATAACTTCTAAAAGAAACACAAAAGAAACTTAGCGCTAGGATCAGTTGCTAACCGATCCTAGTGCGCCACATGCGCTTATATTGGTTATTAACGCACTATGGGCTGAAAGCGCGTTCAAGAATACCCATTTAGCCCTTTGGCATGACTGATGTCATTGACTCTGAATAAAACCTCGGCACAAAAACATCCATCAGGAATTCAAAATAGTTAAAGAATTTAACCAAATTGTGTATTTAAATGTTGTTTTTGTAAGATTTTTGTTTAAGGGTTTCCTATTTTTTGAGTCTCCTTGACTCACAGATGGTTCAAGTCTAAGAGGAAGCACACTTTGTTGAAAGGTTATTTCTGAACACAGGTCTAATAATAACCCTGTTTGCAGTGACCAGAGCCAGAGCAGCACATGTTCTGCTGCTACAGCTCTGCAACCGAGCAAAAGTTAAACAACACTTTCAGCATGTGAAGGTATAAATTATATCCAAGTCAAGTTTGTAATTATTTATCCTGTGCAAGACTTCAGCGAACTTGTAAAATAATAATGTCTTAGCTAGACAGAAGCGAATGTAAGTAGTGTGCTCTTTTGCATAATTTATGTCCTTGCTTTGCTGTTTTTGAAAAATCTGTGAAGCTTCTTTTACTTAACCTGCAGCCAAACAAAAATGCAATTAAGAGTAGCTTCACAGTTCTTCATAAACCCCTCCGACTTTTTATGGAAAAGAGGTAAAAGGAATTCATAACGGCTCAAAAAATTCGACTTTTTTGGCTGTTAACCTTCATGCTTGAGGTTCAGGCGAACCAAAGACAAATTGAACCACAGGAGAAATGTGTGCACAAAATTAAAATTTCTTCTGAGATTCAACAGTGAATGACAGAAGAGCATGAGGGTTTTTTGTCCTTCACACCAGGATCCATCCACCACCACTGCCTTTGTTCATCACATGACTTTTGGTTGAGATGATCTTGTTTTTTTTAGATTTTATGTCCATGACTCAACTTTAAGACAGCCTCACCTGAATGAATGAGAACCTTCACTGATTCATAAAACATCAAATAAAACATGTTTTACAGGTGAAATAATATATAAAATAGTAAAACTCACCATCATAAAAGCCTTCAATTAGTTGAAAGCTTCCTAATTGAAAAAAGTCTTCAAGTGTTGAGTATTTTAGTGAAAACTGAAGAGCCTTTTATTCAGATTATAACCTCAAGATGTTACCAATGTGTCCGTTCCTGTCTCCACTCTTATCTGATATGCTCCTGTGGAAAATGTTTTTACAGCTGCTATTTCTATTCTTTTGTTAAACCTTCATTTTGCTTGAGCACCAATTGTCCTCCACATGTCTTTGATCGTCTACCTCTCACCAAAGATTCCCATTCATGTCCTCATCCACTTCCCTCCAGGATTTCTCTTTCTTCTCCTGCTCACATCCTGCCTGGTGGGGGGCCACAATAGCCATTGTTGGAGGAGGGTGGGTTCTAACTCGCATCGGCAAGAAAAATATTGGTTGACTTTTTGATCAAAATGGTGTTTTTGTTAGGAAAAAAAGGGGCGAGCTGAGCAAGTTGAAGTAAGTCTTCAATAGTGATACCAAGCAAAGTGATGGCAATATCTCCACAGAACTTTCTGTGGAGGTTGAGGGTCTTTCTCCTCCATCTTCTCCTGAAGCAGGCGCTCATATTCCAGACCAAAGGGCGCCAGTGTCTCAGTGGTAAAATGACGCTAGCCTCATAAGCTAATAAAGGCTAACGTTTTAACCAAACAATCCAGAGTGAAACGTTCACTGCAAATTCATCACCAGGACAGAGTACGCTGGATTAAATGCCAATTGCACTAATTCCAGTGGAAAGTTGCTCAAACCAGTAGAATTTTGGACAACTGAAGGCAAAACAGCTACAAGCCATGCTAAAATTAAAATTCACTGAATTAAAATTAAATAACAATCCGTTGCTTGTAGGCTGCTAGAAGATTGAAGGTGAGGAAAGTATTGCACTGGGGTTCTGTCCTCTATTTACTTCTCTTTTCCTCGACTCTTTATTAGTTATTTTATATTTATCTATCTATGCTTCTGCTTTTTTGTTTTAACTTGTCCTGTCCAACAGCTGAGCCAACAGATGCGGGCTGAGAGCTTCTCGTTTTGGTCAGATTTTACTGTCACAACAGGAGTTTATTGAGTATACACCCCTGTTGTATTTCATGCTAAACTTTATTTATATTGATTATGTTTTGGTTTTTATTTTATATACATATATATATATATATATATATATATTGTTTTCTTTTCTTTGCTGTTGGACCGGACGGAAAAGAAGAGGGGGGGGGGTTACAGAAAAAGACCAGGAAGAAGATGGCAACAGAGTGAAGCAACATCATAAAACAGTCAGGTTTAAATAGCAAATTAGAATGGGCAGGTGGGTGTTTATGTTTTTATGTTTCACTGAGGTGGATGATGATGGAATGTATTCAGGAGGAGAGCGCCCAGCCATCCCCACGCCAAGATCCCCCACCGGGGCAGCAGCTGCAGCCAGGAAGGCCTTAACAGGGCATCTCCTGATTGCTCGCAGAGACGCCCCGTCACCCTCCCACCAGCGGCCCTACATGTCTATGGTGCGGTTATCTATGCTTCTGTTTGGTGCAGTGCAATTCAGATGTTGTTCCTCTTTCCCACTCCGATTTCAGATTCTAGGTGGATTGCCTGTGCTCCCGTTCCTGGCCCATGAACACTATTCAAACGTGTAGTTATAACCTAATTCTTCTTTAACAGTCCTGGTACATCACCTGCCCGTCCTGGGAGAAGATCCATGTGAACATCCCTGAGTTTTCTTCTTTCCTTTCTGGAATCATGTTTTTTTAGAAGTTTTTCCTCGCTGAGAAGGAGGGTCTACCAGTTTAGTTTAGTTTAATTTAGTTTAGTTTAGTTTAGCAATCAGCTATTGTTTATATTTTATGGCTGGCTTTCTGCTTTTGTACAATTACCAGTATGAAGCCCAATGAGACGATTGTTTGTGATATTGGGCTATATAAATAAAACTGAATTAAATTAAAGCAAGCACGATAACGACCAATCGTTGCAGAATCAAAGATGGGCGGGGCTTTGATATTGGAACTGCAGAGCATTGATGTGAAACTTCTGAAATGATGTGGGACCAGTTGACCAATCACAAAATTCAACTCTAATAGCTCATTGCAACCTGTAGGGGGCAGCACACAGATGGTTTTTGACGATAATTTAAAAATTAATGGTCAAAAATGTGTTGAGAACCAACATATAGCACTTTTAAAGCCTCATTTATTCAGGTCAACAGCCAAAAAAAGTTGATTTAGTGTTTGGTTACCCTATAAACCGGATCTGGCTTCAACAGGGGCATATCCACAGACAACATTCAACTTCCAGCTTTGCTGTCTTTACCTCCAGAATATTTTCAGCAAACTCCTCCCTCAGGATCACTCCTCCTCCTCCGTTCATCTTTCCGTCCTCACCATGATGAAACCTTGAACCTCCTCCAAATCTAGGAGTCTTGCTCCCTTTCCATCTGTTCTCTTGAACACACAGGAGATCCACCTTTCTTCTATCCTTCATGTCAACCAAATCTCTCATCTACACTCTATTCTATTTTTTTTTTCCTCTTTATACTAAAGCATAGAAAGTATTTCTTCCACGTTGGTTGTTTCTTCTGTCCTGGATTAAAGCTTGTTTAAACAGAAATTTGGGACGTCTGATCCTGCTAAAAGATTACCGAGGAATTTTCAGAAATACTTTTGGTGCCTTTGACAAATAACTCTGATGGGAGAGAAAAAGAAGTGGCTGAGGTCACACCCGGGTTGTTTGCATTCATCTTACACGAGACCTTAAACTGATTTTAGGGAAAGACGAGGAACAAAGATAACTAAATATAGATGTTTGGTCTTGATTTTATTGAACTACAGACGTGTCCAGGCCACACTGAACATAAAACGGGAGTGGCTGTTGTCCAGAATACTGTTTAAAATCATCGTTTCTTTGTGTTAAAGTGTCATTTCAGTGGGAAAACCTTCCAAGAGACCTTTATCTGATTCTAAATAGGACCTTCCTGATTACAAATGATGACATCCTCTAGTTTTCTTTCACTTCTGGGGAAAATCCACAGATTTTGGATCCTCCAGCCCCCATGAAAACAGCACAGACATATGTGTGCTGTTTTCACAGCTGGCCATAGGAGGCTCGCCTGGGATCAAAAACACTATACTTGTCTTTTCCTTTTCCCTGGAAATGGCAGCCCCCCCCCACACACAGACAGCCTTACCTGTTGTCACTTTATTGCTTTCTCCACGTCTCCGTCTCCCGGGTTTCCATTCTTCATTTGCTCCTCCTGCAACAGCTTCACACTCCTTCAAACGGTTTGCTTTTGTGTGACATGGCACTTATTGCTGTGTTGATGGGATTTTTGTTAGGGATCTCACTTTTGCAAGTACTAGAACAATTGTGCTATCACAACCTCAGGAAAAATACATTTATTGTTGAAATGCATGTGTGGGAAGGCTGAAAATAGTAGAGGAAAAAGCTAAACAAATTCTAGAATAATTTCCAAATCAAATGAGTACAATATATTTTATGGTTAATATGAACATTAAAAAGCAAACTTTAAAAAAAGAAGGTAGAATGTAGTAATGACTGAAGATGCTTTTTTTAAAGGCCATAAATAACATTTTCCCATATCTGTATTGAATCTCCACTAATTTTTGTTAAAAAATTTAAGTATTAAACTTTTTGATAGATTTGAAGCCTTTTTTTTTCATTTTTCAATGATTTTAATCCAGGTTTACTCAAAAATAAAGCACCAGACTTTAACCTTGTAAAGTTCACTTCCTCAAAGAATTGACAGAAAATTATTATTTTTTAATTAAGATGATTTTTTTTATTTTAGTAATATTCATTTAATAATATTAATAATAATATATCATTTTTATTTATTCTGAGCTTTAGTTTGATTTTTCAGTCACGCTCATGATCATGTTCTGTCATGTTAGCCTTTCCAGGTTCATGCTGTTCAGATCTCTTCATTTCTGTTAATTGTCCTCAGTGGATACATTTGTCTGGTTTTCAGGTCTTCATTATCAGGTCATCTGTTCAGCTTTTTTTTACTCTTATGTTGCTCCAATGGTTTTGTCAGATTTTCGTTTTTATTAAAAGTTTTTCATTTCTTTCATCAAACCGGGTCTCCCGTATTTTAGGTCCAACACCACCAGTTCCTGATGGTATGCTTTGACCACCTTGAACCCAGCAGGAGAGTTTTGGCAGAGCTTGCAGGTTTTTTGCAAAAATGCGTCTGCAGATGAAGCGATGAGGAAAGGAGGAGGAGGAGCTGTGCGATTCCGTATGACCCGCAATTTCTGAAGAGCTGTGACGCTGTGGGATCTCTCGTGGCGCCCGCTGTGCTGAACTCGGACAGATATTTCAGAAGCACATTTAATTAGAAAAAAGTCAATTTCCATTACAGTTTTGCGAAAAATGTCCATCCATTTTGATGCGCCCCAAAAACCAGCTCCTCTAGGCCAAAAACTTTTTTCAAAAAATGCAAGTTTTTTTTTTTAAAATTGTGCTTCCATTAAAGATATCTAATTATCAAAAATCCAATTCATGAAATGTCAGAGTTAACCGGAAAGCAGCTGGGGTGTGGGGGAAATAAAAGGAGGGGGCGGGTTCACTCAGGCGTTTGAGGAGCGCAGCTCCACTAAGAAGTAAAAGAATTGACCAAAACCAACTTTTGTTCAAAACTTTTGGTGTGGATGTTTAGCTGGTCGGACGGTTGCTGTTGTCGTAAAATCTTTCCACCAATCAATGGGTTACATCATGTGACTACAGAAGCTCCGCCCTAACTGGTCCATTCCATTTTCTATGGACCTACCACCAAAGAAGGACCAGGAATGGGACCAGTCAGTCCAGTTTAACAGGTCCATTTTGTATTTGAAACACTCAAAATCCCAGTCTGGCCCGGTCCAGTTCGGTCTGGACCGCTCAATGGAAACAAGGTATTAATGTATCTTATAGTTCAATTCCCCTATACATAATATAAGTTTAAATATAGACCATTCATTGACAGTGTTCCCTATAGTGCGGAAAATGCAGTTAGCAAAAACATACAAGCCACTAAGCTGAATGTTTATTAGTAATTTTAAAAAGTTTGAAAAGATGCTAAACCATGTTGTGGAGAAGAGGCTCTCAGAGTGAATGTTCCCAGCGTTCTCACCATATAGCTGTTTTCCTCTCACTTTCTGCTCCTAGCAGCAGAATTCAACTTCCTTTTTGTCTCTCCCCATTACTTTCTTTTCTTTTCTGCTGGTAATCTGCCGTTTGTCAGCCTGATGTAAGCTGCATGTAATGCTTTTAATGACTGTGTTTTCCTGATGAGCCTTCTCGAGCTGTAACCCTTGCGGGAACCTCGCTAAACCTTCTTTATTGCTTCCAGAGAAGCAGATGCGAGTCTCTGTTCCAGCTAAACAAAAGCATGCAGTCAGAGAGACGGTATTTTTGTGAGTGTGTGCTGCACTTTGGGCACAAGAGTCACCTTTATTCCACCTGCTAGTTCATTCTAACTGGCAAAGACAAGGGCGATCACTTCACCAAGGAGGAACAACTCCGTCTTCATTATACTACCACTCGGCTTTGGATCTAGGTTGTTTCCACGGCAACCGTTTATTTGATGGACAGGTCTTTGTGCGATGCCCGGTATGCTTGGTGCGTTCCCACCCTCTGCTTCCTTCTAAAGAGGATGCAGAAGGACAGAATCCTGTTTGGAAACGACATGTTTGTTATCAAGGCTCACCATGAGCCTCTGTACATGTAGACGCCTTCGTGGTTATTTGCTCACTGTAAAGCCATAATATGCACACATGGACCGGTGTTGGTAACCTTCTTTTTAAAGCCGTCGTAAACGAAACAAGGCTGCACGCATAAAAGAAAATTAAAATTACAGCTTTACTTTCAATCTCCAAGCTAAATAAAACTCAGCCCCCAGATATAAATACTAATACCTCCTGCAGGCTCTCAGAGTTTGTGCATCAAGGGACTCTAAAAAGGGAGAACTAGTTTTGCTAATTAAATTTGGTGTGTGCATTTATTTTTACCCAAATACTTGCCTTTGAATACAGACAGTGGAAATATGTGAGTACTAGTTTTACTGGATCTCAGTGCTGCGTTTGATACAGTCAACCACGCAATACTACTCAGACGACTGGAAAACTGGGTGGGTCTCACTGGGCCAGTACTAAACTGGTTCAAAACGTACTTAGAAAACAGGAAATATTTTGTGTCAATTGGTAACTTCACTTCTGAGCCAATAGAAATTACATGTGGAGTGCCCCAAGGCTCCATCCTGGGACCACTTCTATTTAACATCTACATGCTCCCACTGGCCCAGGTTATAAAGAACAACAACATTAGTTACCATAGCTATGCAGATGACACACAGATATATATTAGACTGACACCAGGAGACCGAGGCCCTGTACAGGCTCTTGGTAAATGCATTGAGGACATTAATGACTGGATGTGTCACAACTTACTTCAATTAAACAAAAACAAAACTGAGGTTATTGTCTTTGGGGCTAAAGAAAAAAGGTTAGACGTCACTACAGAGCTTCAATCTATTCAACTAAAAACTACCAACCAGGCCAGAAACTTGGGTGTAGTGATAGACACAGACCTAAATTTTGATAAACACATTAAGGCAGTCACTAAATCAGCCTATTATCATCTAAAAAATATCTCAAGGATTAAAGATCTGATGTCTAAGCAGGACCTGGAGAAACTAGTGCATGCTTTCATCTTTAGTCGACTTGATTACTGTAACAGTGTTTTTACAGGACTACCAAAAAAATCCATCAGGAAACTGCAGCTTATTCAGAACTCTGCTGCTCGGGTTCTCACAAGGACCAAGAAAGTAGACCACATCAGTCCAGTTCTGAGGTCTTTACACTGGTTACCTGTCTGTCAGAGGATAGACTTTAAAGTTCTGTTACTGGTTTATAAAGCTTTGAATGGTTTAGCACCAAAATACATGACTGACCTCCTGACCCAGTATGTACCAGCCAGACCTCTCCGGTCATCAGGATCCGGTCTTTTATCAGTTCCTAGAGTCAGAACTAAACATGGAGAAGCTGCATTCAGCTTCTATGCTCCACAGATCTGGAACAGACTTCCAGAAAACATTAGATCTGCTGAAACACTCAGTGTATTTAAATCCAGGTTAAAGACTCACCTGTTCTCAGTTGCATTTGATTAATATGTATTCAAAAGTTTACGTCTGCGCTGTTTATCTATGCTTGTTTTAAATTAAAATCTTTTTACTTTCTTTTAATTTTATTTTAATGATCACATTTTTACTATTTCTTTTGATTGTTTCTTTTAATGTTTTATGTAAAGCACTTTGAATTGTCTCAGTACATGAAATGTGCTATATAAATAAACTTGCCTTGCCTTAATAAGGCAGAAGTATGTTTGGTCCAGAATAGTTTTAGTTTAGTCGTGTTTTTGATTTTTTTAACATATTCTTGAGCGATTTTTATCCTGATGGAGGACTTTTATAAAAAAGTTTTGAATTTAAACTGTTTCTGAGTATTTCTTTTTTCAAATCCTGATGGATCAGGACAAGGTGAAGATTTTCCTTTTTAAAAAGTTTTTTTTTATGGCTGATATCTTCATTACTGCTCTTCAATTTTGTTGATCTGCTAATGTTATCTTGGGATTGTGATGGGGTGTAAGCTAACAGAAGAGAGTGTAAACGAAGGAATGATGGGATATCAGCAGACTTCCACGCCACAACTCAGAGCACTGTCCTCAAGTGATTTTAACGTGAGCAAAAGTATTTACATGGTTTTCAATATGTTTGATTTTTGAGTGTCATGAGTAAAGTCTCACATGTCCAGGACATGTGTGGATCAAAGGTCAAGTCTCCAGTCTCATTATTTTTAGGAATTGTTTTGTTCTCAAAATCCCACTTTTTTAGTAATTTTCAAGCATGTTATTACAATCTTCCTATGTTTTTATTTTTCATTTTGTTGCATAAACCATATTTGAAAATAAAAATAACTACTGTAATTATCATGTGTTGTCATATTTTGATCTATTTTTTATGAGAAATACTTTTTATAGGGTATATTATATCTGGTTAATTTACCCAGTAAAGGTGATAATGTATTTTTTTACTGAGAAAGTGGTCTAGGGGTAAAAAATGAAACAGACTTTTTGATTTTGGCTAAAAACTAAATAGTAATAATGAAAATTTAAAAAAAACACACACATTGGGAACAATTTAAAATAGATACAAAATATAGTTGGAGTAGGACTTTAACATATTCTTATTTATCTAAAGCAGTTTTATTTCCATTAAGAATGAAAGATCCAAGTTCAAAAGGCTTGTGTCAACAGTTTTATCATTTATATAATCATTATATTAAATATATATTTAAAATACAGCAGAACTACAATGGCAAGAATACATATTATCAGGGTAAATAAAAAATACAGCATGAAATATTTTTTCGACCTATCATTTCCATACAGGGACACTGGAACCTACCCATCTAGTGTTGGGCAAAAGTTGGGCACACTCTGGACAGATGGCAGGACCACACAACCATAGACAACCAAACACACACACACACCTAAGGGACTGCAGGAGAAAGAGCCAAGGAGAACATGTTAACTCCTCACAGAAAAGTCCTGGCTGGGATTTTAACCAGAGCCTTCGAGGCAAGAGTTTTTTTTTTATTTATTTAATTTGTTGTCTGCTCTATTTTTACATTAATAGATGCCAGAAATGTGACTTTTCAGCACAGAGTGTTATACAGAATTTGACTCCATCCGAGGGTTCAAGGCTCGCTTGTTTCAGGAGAGTCCAGCAGAACTGGTGAGATAAAGAAAAATCCTGACACAGCACACCTGCTGTTATGACACTGCTTGGCGTGACGTTACTGATCCCAGATGTCGACATCAGTTGCACATACAGTAGCAGATTGCTTCTGGAGGAAACAGTCTTTACCAGCTCAAAGCTTTGACTCGGTTCTGCAGGTTTTCTAGATGGATTTGTTATTCGTCTGGGTTGATTGGCTGCCTTTTCTAAGCAGAACATTCACAACACTTCATGAAGGATGCTCTGACGAGCTGAGATGACTTGTCATTGTGTTATTGAGACATCAGACCCAAAACCATTTTCTGTTCCTGCTGGTTGATTTGTTTGTTCGCTGCAGAGTGTGATTAGTATCACAACTCTGGCAATGCAGCTTCAGGTGAATAACACCTGTCAGACAGTATGTCCATTTCAATTCAGCGGTTTACAGAGATGCATTCAAAAGACAATGTAACACTTAAATTTGAAAGAAAAGCTCCTGAGGGTCCCCCCTGAGGAGATAGAAAAAGTGGCCGGAGCGAGGGAAGTCTTGGCATCTTTGCTTGAATAGTTACTTCTGGTGATTGCATTTAGAACGGCAAAGCTGACAGCTGAACACTGTTTGACACAATTTTATGTAAGTAATAAAAGCTAATCTTACCAATTTCAAAAGAAAAATGAACAATATTTATTTTATGAACGTCCTGCTGAACTGTATTTTCATTTCCTCTCTTAGATCGTTCACAAATCAAAATACAAATTTGAATAATGCTTCAATATTGGATGTTTTATTGAAAATATTAACCTCTCATTTGATCAGATATTGTTTTAAATGGTTTCTACCTTGGCAAATATTATTTGCACATATTTTTAGTGTGATGGAGCACAAAAGCTGATAGAAACTCATGTTGGCCATGTTTAGTACCTGCAGCAAAGACGCACATCCCTGCATTGCCGTACGCCTTTAAAACACTTCCCAGGCTAAATTTACTTGTTGGTCTATGCATATTTTAGGGGATAATTGTAAAAACAGGAATGGTTTGGCTCAGTGAAAATGTTCAGAGCAGCCATCGAGACACCAATTTTCAGCTTTCAAAATAAGAGCGGCAAGTACAAAAGAATCTGTGGGTGAACGTATTTTGTAACATTACGTGATATAGTCACTTTCAAGTTTTTGGCATCAGTTTTCAATTAATTTGATCATTTTTTACCTCTGTTTTCCCAGATATCAGACACAGTTATGAACAAAAACAAAGACTAGCGACGTTACCACCTCGACTGAGCTAACAGCGGCTCACTGACCGCAGTAGAAAACATTTCAACAGGAATAAGTTTGACTTTAATATCAGACACGCTGGAATTGTCTGACTTTTAATCTGTTTACAATGATTATGTGAGCACAGAAAGTTAGGCAACTTTTAACTGGTGAGAAAAGATCTTCTGCAGCTTCACGTCTCATAGCCAAGCTAATGCTAGCGTTAGCATTAGCACAGATTAAAAGAATAAAATCATAATTACCTTCATAATCAAACAAGCAGCATTCAGTGAAGTACTTGTAACCTTTGTCCAACTTTAACCAGGTTGTCAGAGAGAAATGATCCAGGACTTGTTTAATTTCATTCATGGGAATTTGGGGAAGCAGCTGAGCTGCAGCGTTCTGACTGCAGGCATTTGATTTTTGAAGGATCTAAGAGAGAAAAATCAACACAACCAGGTAGGGCATTTCTTAAATAAATACTGTGCAAATTTCGATTACAATTGGTTTGGTTACCTTTTATTATTTACGTAAAATTGCTTTAAACAGCGTTCAGCTGTCAGCTTTGTCGTTCTAAACCCAAAGACCAGAAGTTACTTCACACACTCGCCATGTCGTGTGACGTCACGTGAAAAGCGTCAATTTCACCGAGTAAGACTAAGCGGCGCTTCTTCTTCTGTGTTGATGTCAGTAGCAAATACTGACACACCTACAGTACCCTCTAGTGGTTGTTGATATTAATAAAAAAAAACACATTTAAAACTGTGCAAAAAGCTGTGACTTATAGTCTGAAAAATACAGTCGTATGTTTTTCCCACCTTGGTGTTGAATTGTCTGATGTTTTCCTGTTCAAACCTGCAGCTGCTTTTTCTCATGTCTTTTTGTGGGATTGATGAATAATTTTCATGCCGTTTGGCTGCTTGTAGCTGCTCGTTTTTTGCCCTCAGCAGTTTCCTCTGTTACCAAACCTTTTTCTTTCAAAGCATTTCACAAATTTACAACATTTTTAAGAAACTGATTCATTTCCTTCCATTTTGTTGACTGTGGGATTCCACAGAAAAGGTCTTTTACCAACGTCCTCGAGTTTCACCACTTTAATATGTTTTGAACAGTTTCAAACAAATGCAAAAAGCTTCGATGTATTTCTTAGAATAACTCTCTCCATATTTTTCCCATCATGTCTTTTCAAAGGATGTCTGTTTGTGTTTAGTGGTGAGGCAGTGAAGCCTTTTTGAAGGATTACTGTGTGAGTAGGATGAGATTTTTCACCTTCCTCCTTCACAGTACAGCAGCATTAGAATTCTTTATCATCTACAGCAGGTTTTCCCATTCAAGTCACAATCACTAAATGGTGAATTTTAAAGTGGGTGTCAAATCAAATAAGTTTTTTTTACAGAAAAGCCAAATAAATGCTCATTTTAATGTTTCAAAACTGATTATCAGTAGAAGTATCAGATCATTTCCTTCTTTTTTTCCCCCAAAGCTGCTGACAAAAGAGCTGGCAGGGGGTACAAAGTTATCTCCCAGCAGCCCTACATCTGTTCTCCGATGGTTACTGATGTTTTACGAGCTTGAAACCATGAAGAAGTGGAGTCAAAAGAAAATCCATACGGGATGATGCAGTTAGAGAGAAAATAAATAAATAAAAAAGCAACAACAAAGGAAAACACAAAGACGTTTGCAGCCTCGGGCTCTGTTGAATTAAATTGCGGTGCTGGTTTCAGCATGTATCATACGCTGCATACTAATTAAAGCCGTCCTCCGAGGATAAAGGCCCACCTGGTCCTCACAATTGAAAGACGAAAAAAAAAGGTTTTTCTTTTTTTTGAATTGATGCACGGCTGACAGATGAAACCTACAATAGGAAGATTTGGAAATGAAGCAAAACTGCTAAATATTAAATAAAATAAACACATCTTATTCTATTTTGTCACACAGCTTTGCTTGCAGTGGAGGCATCACCTAAAGGAAAATAAAATCATGAGATAAAGATATTTTAAGGACAAATGTGTCCTGGAGGGTTAGCAACACTTTTATAAATGTCTTACAATTTTTGGCTGTAAAAACAGTTTAAAGTGCAAATCCATTGAAGAAGGCTGGAAAGGAAAACATGTCTGACAGTAAAGATTATAGAACATAGTAAGTACATTATGTTTGCAGGAATGTCGGAAAAGTTTCCTTTTCTTCCATTGTAATATAATTTTAGTTGCAACATAGAATTATCTTAGTTGCATTTATCAATCTAATGTAACATATTGTTTTTGTAGCAGCCTGATAATCTCTGAAGACACAACAGGATTCTGAGCAGAAAACAGTTAAAGTCTGAAGTCAGTCAGGATCAGGTTTACTGGAGTTTGCTGCATCCAACCTGAACAACTTTGAACTCTAATATGATTAAAAACAGCTGATTATAGATCCGTCCTCCCTCAAAACTCTTGTAACTATGCTGAAAAAACATTATTCTGTAGTGTTTTTACCATCAGACTAAACAGGAAGCTGCGTCCTTTCAACGGCAGCAGTTCATTTGAGGAACTGCAACGTTGTTTTTCTTGTGTTAACTTCAAATTTGAAGATGGTAGCTTCAGAAGAGGACCCGTGTCAAAACAAAAACAAATAAAAACAACGTCAGTTTGGATGACAGTATTTCACTGTGTTTTTAATTTATTTAGGTATTTATGTATTTATTTGATTACTTGTGGCGATTTTTGAATCATTTTTCTCTTGAGCTGCCGCCATGGGTAAATGTCTCCTCTGTGAGATCAATAGGATAGAATAGAATAGAATAGGATAGAATAGAATAGAATAGAATAGAATAGAATAGAATAGAATAGGATAGAATAGAATAGAATAGAATAGAATGTTATTAATCTTGCAGGCAAGAAATTCCCCCAATATTGAAGTTTTTGTTTTGTTTTTGAACTACTGTGACGGTTCATTTCTCCTCTGTAGGGTAAATAGAACAGAACAGATTAGATCTTTATTGACCTCACTGAGGAGACATTCACCCAATCCTGAACTGGTTTAACCCGGTTTAACCCAAACACGATCAGACAGACGACAGAAATACACAGTTTACTCCAGAGCAGCTATAAAAAGACGCTCCCAAAGGTAATTTCAATTTGTAGAGGTGGCTGTTAGAAACCTAAAATTGAGTGTTACCACTATCCATTGCTTTGTAACTTTTCAAATGACTATGTTGATGGTTTTACATCCCAATGAGATCATTGTAATCTAAACACAAACCAAGTACCGGTATTTAGCGATGCTGGAAGCCACGAGAGCCCTTCCAGCCTTCACTTTCTTTCTTTTCACTTTCTTTAAATACAACCAGACTTCCCATCAGTTTCACTGAAGGAACATGGAAGCCAAACTTCATGTTTTAAATGCTAATTAGTAAGATTGCTGCTTCTGGGAAGGACAGAGGGACTGATTCAGCACAGCAGAATTAAAGACTGGAGGCTAGAAATGGGACACAATTAGATGATGCTGTTATATTTAGCTGTGGGCACCCAGGAGCAGGAACTGAGTCAGTTAAGATTCCAGTTTGAGGTCTGTGATGTCTGCTTATGTAGACAGGTTAAAATAGAACGGTTGAAGACATGCTTCGCCATGCTTAAATATATCTCAAAAGCTCCTGCTCGTTTACAAGACTTGAAGAGATTTACAGTTTCTTAGACACAAATGACACTTAAATCACTGACAGAGAATATTATCACTCCACTGAACTACATTCATATGTCTAAGTACAATCTAGGTCTCTTCAAAAATAGTCAACATTTTTTTTTTATTCTAGATCACAGCTGTACAGTTTTATAAACATTCAGCAGAGATTTAAACTTTGTAAATGTAGATGACTTTTCTTTTTGCAATATTTTAATTCTTATTGATAGATTTGTGTTTTAATGTGAATCTGAACATTTAAGCTTCCTTTAAGTTTCAAAGAGATGGCTAGTTTTTCCAAAAAAGTACAGAAAATATTTGTAACCATTTTGTCCGGGTCAGTTAACCTTTGACCTTTCATTACATGTGAAACTGTTACACAGCCTGCATGTACAGACAAGGACACACATGCATTCACACTAGGGCTGGGCTTACAAAATCGATGAATCGATCTGAATCAATCTAAGCTTAAAGATCAATAATCCATACTTAAAAATAGAGATCGATCTAGCACAGCTAGCTTGATTTATTTGTTGTTATTTGTTGTATTTGTTGCTCCTCTAGGTCGTGGCTCAGACTGCATGTGGGCTGTGATTTGGAATTGAAAGACAGCGAACGTGTTGAGATGCTAATAGCATTTTATTGAAAGGATTAGTTCTTTTGATATTCACAATATTAACATATCTAATGTCCATGTAACCATACCATGACCTCAAATAAACTAAATATTCAGTATCTTTCTAAATAATAATCTTCCAGAAGTCTTTCTCTACTTCTGTCAACAACATGCAGTCATAGTTATCTCACTTCAATCTGTTCTCTATGTACACCAAACTTAATAAACACAATGTTATTATAACATTATTTTAACTCTATATTTTAACCAAATTAATAATGTCAGATTTATTTTCTATGTTTCAACTTTAGGATTTTTTAACAATTAAATTAAACAAAAATATACATGAACTATAACAAAACGTTCATGTTGAGTGGCACTTCAGTCTCTCATAACTGCCATGTATTTAAATATAATTCCTCTATATCATTACTGTTATTATCTGGTTTTAAACCAAAAAAGTACATTCAGTAACACAAAAACCCAGATAACGTTATTGTGGATTAAAAAATGTGAACAACAAAATACTGTATAAAAGTTGCTTGCACCGTTGTCCAGTTTAAACTGGTTTGTAGAATCTTCTAGTCCCAATAAACTTTACCGCTAGCATTAGTGACTTAGATTTCAAATACTTTACAACACACATTACACACTTCCTCACAGCACACGTGTTAAGTCAACTAAGGCACAATGTTTTCACATTACTATTCACATTAAGGTTTACAAACCTGTGAGTTGGAATAGAAAGACAGTGAACGTCTTGAGATGCTAGTAGCATTGATAAGATTTACTCTTCCTCTGGTGCATCTATTCCATACACTCACGTGCAGTGCTGCCACCTAGTGGACTGTTTGGGAGTTGCAATTTCTCAAAAAGCTGGACCATGTAAATAACAAAACAAAAACCAAGTAAATAAAAATGTAAGGGGTGTCTATTTATTACTTTAAACCCTTTTTACTAACAGCATTCACAGTAATTTTAGAACTGGCCTGTAACACTCTACAACATAAGAAGCGTTAGCCACGTTAGCGTTTTCACAAAACTGAAAACTCTCAGTCTTGATTGCAAAGTGTAAAAAAACAGACCAAAAAACAATTGTTACTGTGACTACGCTAACTCCCAATCTTGTTAGTAAAAACAAAGCCCAACACCGCTACACATTAGCCGTGTTAGCATATTAGCAAGAACACCCAACCTTGTTTGCAACCTCGATAAAAACGGAGATAAAAACAGAAGGACAAACCTCTCAAAATCTCAAAATTGATTTGGCATCAGTAGACAAAGCCAGAATTAATCCATATATAAGGCTCTCTGGATTATAAGAAATACTGTCATTTTTTTTTGTTTGTTTTTTTTTTAGTGCCGTCGTTTTTGCACAAAAACTGGGCAAAATAGTTTGAAATGAAAAATACTGTGTTTTACTTTTGATGAATTTTCACATATCAGAAATTATTTACAATTTCAAGCTGCCCTTTGAAACTAAATTTCATGTAGAAACATTTTAATGTGATACATAGATTTATTTATTTAGTTGTATTTATTCATTCGTTACATGCGCACTTACATACACAAACATACTTATCAACAGGCACATTAACAGGCAAATTCACCCACTCAGATCAAAACAATTTATTCAAAATAAAACATAATAAAAAAGAAAGGTGCATTATTTAAGGCTTTCACAAACTTTTGATTTACGTAAAAAGGTAAAATTGCAGGAGTCAGCAATATAAAAGTCAAGGAAATGATCAAAGTATTTACCAAATTACAAATATAACAAAATGTGGCCAATTTACCTCTCAAAACATTCAACATTTTAAACCTTTGACCTAAAAACCTAAGGAAACTGTTAGCTAAAAGGTCAGTCTGTGAACTATTGTCTGACCATAATGTGGCCAGAAAAAAAAGGATCACTCATTGAAATGGCCTCTCAGTCTGGGTTAGCGGACTATGCAATTGTGGGGAAGACTGCTGGCCTGACCGATGACTAAGACGGTCATTATCGCCCTTCACCAGAAGGGCAAGCCATAAAAGCTCTTTGCTGAAAAAGCTGGTTGTTCAGAGAGTGTTTTATCCCAGCAAAGTGACAGAAAATCCAGTACAAGAGATTCTATCAAACACCACATATGCTGTGACAAGTGTTCAATGCTTTTTGAACAGTCTTTTCCGGTTTCAAAATGCTGATTCCTGGAAAGGTTTTTGTCACCAACAGAGTGGCACTTCTATGAATCCACATTTCCTGTTCAGACTTTGTGGCTTACCTCTGTTTTTTCATGCGCTTCATGCTCGCTCTAGAAGCAGACAAGAGTGCCTTTCAATGTGGTCATCCAAGTGTGAAGACCAGTTGGAATGGTTAAGACTTGGACATTAGTGATCTAACCGGGGCTTGTCTCTGCCAAGTCCCTCTTGGCATGATGCAGTGAAACTTCATCAGCATGAGTGGCAACATTTTTTGCTGGGGTTTTGTGCCACCGTGGATTCAGCGGTGGGGGGGAAAAGAGAGAGAAAAAAAGAAAGGCTCTGCTAAGTCTCCAGTGAAAATAAGAAAAGACAAGCGTAATCACAGGAAGATCCAGTCAGCTGTTGTGTAACTTTCACAGTGGGAGGTTTTTATTGCTGCTGAAAATTGGTGTTTGAGCTGTTATTCATGGGAAGGACATCATGCTCGGCGAAGATAAAATCAAATTATGAGCTCACATCCATTATTTTTTTCGCTTCATGTCCTTATCTCGACTACACAAAAGGGCCTGGAGGCAGCAAACCCTACAAATAAGACTAAGCAGAAACAGTGTCATTCAGTGTTCTTTTGGAGGTTTTTCCTCCAAAAGAACCCAATCAGACAATTTAGCACGAACCGCCATGGAGTCAGGGGGTACAAGTCTGGCTGTGCTTAGGGTATCATATCCCTTCAAGCCCATAAAATGCTTAGAAATCCATGCTATCATCACATCAGTTCATATCTTCTCCTTTGATCTATTGATCCGTCTCATAATGTTTATGTTGAATGTGCTTCCTGGCTCTGCATTTACCGGGCTTGGGACGAGCACAAGCAGAACACCAGTTTGTACTAAGGCTGGGAATCACTGGGTACCTCATGATACAGTGGAATACGCGATACATGGCTCACGATATCAATGATATCGATGATATCGCGATACTGCGATAATTGGTAAAGAACACATATTTTTATATCACATTGGTGATGCAAGAGTCCCCTAACTACCTCTGAAGCAACATCTCCCCAAAGGATGACGAATATAACATTTTACCGCCTCTTCAAATGAAAATAAAAGATTGATACTTGGTGAGAACCCATCGAGAATCAATCGAAGGACTAAATATCGCGATGTATCGCAATATCAATATTTTGGCACAACTTTGTACCCAGCTGATTATCATTTATCCTTTTTCTTGTTCTGTCTGTCTATTTGTTCATCTATCCTTACTTTTTTTCGTTTGTTTTGCCATTTGCTTAACTTTTCTTTGTAATTTTTTTTTTTTGTCTATTTAGTTCCCGGTAATTGTGGATTTTTACTGGGTATCACGGTTGTGGGGGGCAGGTAGGGCAGTCAAGTCCATGACAAGATCTAGTTGCAATCACATCAATAAAATCTTTAAGAGATCATTGTTTACCTCTTAAGACTCACGCTCTTGTTTGATCTGCCTTTTTTATTTCTTATTGACAAGTCCCCTTTATGACTATGATTGCATATCCCAAACTGCTGCCCCGTGACGACCTATTTTGCACATTTTTCAGCAAATTTAGTAGGTGGCCCCCATTGACACGAATAGAGATGGACAAAACAAGCCTTTTACCTCAGGTTCCAACGAAAGAAGTCATTTCAGTTGCCATTTTTTGTACTGATATCCCCCGATTTGGCCATTTTGGGACCAAACGGCATTAGCAAGCAGTGATTGGTCCAAGTATCCTTCTGATTATTAGAAATCGTACGGGAGCATTCGACGAGGGCTAATATTTTAAAAGACCAGCTGAATATGTTTCTTTTTGAAAACTTTTTAGCTAATATTTAAATTTTACTTTACCTTCCAACTTTTTAGTTGCTATCTGCCATTAATATTTTATCCTTTTCCTGTATTTATTTAATATGTAAAGTTTTGTCTTGTGTTTTAACTTTTGTGAAGTACTTTGTGGGTAGACCTCTGCAAAAATTAACATGTATTTACTTACAGAATTAACTTCTGAGGTAACATGACCCAAAATGTGAATCTAAATAAATGAAAAAGCCAAATTCAGCAGCTGAAGACATCTCTCTTTAGGAAGTGACTTTCAGTACATCAACAGGAAGTGAAACTCAAGCCTCAAATGTTAGCAAACTCCCCAAAGTTGTCCAGCTGATTCACGTGATCCCGTCGTGTTAAACATTAGGCTTGGTTTTAATTAAACTGGAAACCCCCACATTCCCAGCAGACTTTCTTTTAGCTTCTGCCACAAATATCACATTGTGGTCTCAACGTTTCCTGTAGCAAACTAACAAAAATAGGAACCTTGAGAAATAAAGTATGAAACATTGATGCATCCATTTAGGTATTATTTTCAGTGAAGACATGAGGGTTCACAGTCAGACGGGCTGCAGGGGGATCTGGTGGATTCTCTCTGTTTCCCGTCAGGAAGAGAGCATTGAAATGCCTCTGAAACAGTCAGTCGCTTTACTTGAGGTAAACAAGATGACTGAACAGAAGTGCACTCAAGTGACTTCATGAAGGGAATCTAAAAAAAGGTGATTGAGTCAGTGTCTGATTTAAGAAAAAAATAAATAAAAAAGGCAAAACTGTTGAATCATTTATCTTCAGATGAAGGTCTTACATAAGCTGTTTGTGCATGAGCCACTGGTAACCCTGATTAGTCTGTGCAGTTTGCTAGTTTTTTCTCAACAAAAAAAAAAGAATTATTTTTAATTAGCCAGCTCTTATCAGTCAAGAAGCCAATCATTCAGACCCTCGAAGAGTTTCTCATTTATTTTGCTTCAGTATTCTTAAATGCAGTTCTATGCAATATGAGCTTGTTTTTGAGTGTTTTCTTAAGTAATTAGACTCATTTTTTATTGTTAAAGTATGTTTGTAACATAGTTTGACAATGAGTATGGCTCTCGTAGACTTTCATATTCCCATCTGTGTAACACGCTCAACTGCTGCAGCTTTGATCTGTGGCAGTCATGTTAAATATATTTCTTCCTCCACTATTTATTTATTTGTTTCTTCATGCATTTTTGCTAACAGAGCAAAACCCAGTAATGGATGAATTTTCATACTAAAATCACAGAATTTTCATATAAAATGTACAAAATAAACATAATAAAACAGTAAATATAATAAAATAAGGCAATGAAAATCAAGCTCACATCTCAGTCACTCTCAGATTATTGAGTTTTTAGCTTCTTTGTTTTCTCTGCGCTGCTCTAGAAATAAATCAGACTGTTAGCCGGATGAAAGTCAGTCTGTCAATCCACTTTAATATTACTGATGCATTTGCTATGAAAAAAAGAACATTAAAGATCAAAGTGATCATCCTATTATCATTAGTTTTATTTTCAGCTTGTACTTGGTTATAGACTCAGACAATGGTTGATGACTTATGCCCAACCAGGGATATAAGGCCAACATACCAGCTAAAGCCGACAGGAAGTCATCAAACTCGAACTTTAAATGGTGATTTAGACTCATAAATCCCACTTTAATGAAAAAAAACACAACATTTTTATTTAAAAGTGGATTTATTTTCTTCTAACTGAAAAAGAAGTGTTTTTAATAACACTTGTTTGGTGGACCTGAGGGGTCTGACCAAGCTGTGGAATGCTATAGCAGCTCTTTCCCCTCAGAGTCCTCTGGGGATTCCTGGAATTTGTCCATTCGGTTCACAGGACTCTTGTGAAAGGCAGCCGACTGTGTCCCAGAGGATTTCTCAGAAGGGCCCTTCGAGAGTACTGGATGACCGACCTGCTGTCAGAGCAATGCAGTTTTCCTCCAAACAGATAGAGATCATCCTGGCAGTCAGTCTGTTTCTGATGAATGTTGGACTCCACCAGGATGGCTCTTTGTCACCAGTTCTGTTCATAACCTTTATTGAAAGAAGTTTTTGGTGCAGTCCAAATTCAGAAACCAGACAGCATCTGCAGTAATGTTGACTTTGATGTTCAGGATAAATGAAATTGTTACCTGTGGCCATGAGCTCTGAGCCGAGAATGAAAAGATAAGATCATAAGATCACGGATACAGACAGTAGATAAGAGATTCCTTTGAAGCTTGGTTACTGCAGTTATGCTCTTTTATTGTTTTTTCTATCATTTTTAAACAGATTTTTCAGTTTCTTGAATAAAAGTGTGAATAAATGTTAGGTACTGCAGCAAAAAGAATGTAAACATATAGTTCTACAGTCTGAATAAATCCATTTTAAGGCTTTGATTTGTTATTTGTCAGCTTGAAGTTGTATCACTTGTTCAATCTGTGACACACTTAAGTTTCTTGTATCTGATGAAGTAATTTAGCTGCATTATGTACGCTGTTGCTCTGATCCTAACATGTTTCTGATTTGCTACATCCCAGCCAGCAAAGCCAAGTAGGCCCCATAAGGTTTAAAAGTAGGCAGAAAATATGGGGCCTGAGTGGATTAGTCCAAGGATCTGTGGTGGGCCCACCTGTGTTTGCCCACGTTGGCTTAAGTGGAGACTCAGTGGGTGGGCTCGCTATGCTAGCCAGCCACCTCATGGACAGCGGAGCTCACTAGTATGGTGCAGTGGCACTCACTACCTCGAAACAGAGGAGCTCGCTAGCATGCTACGATTGAGCTCACTAGCTAGCAACAGTGGAGCTCATTACCTTGCTACAATGCATCTCACTAGCTTGCTAAAGTAGAGCTCGCTGGCATGCTACAGTGGAGCTCGCTAGCTTGCTACAGTAGAGCTCGCTGGCTTGCTACAGTGGAGCTCGCTAGCATGCTACAGTGGAGCTCGCTAGCATGTTACAGTGGAGCTCGCTAGCATGTTACAGTGGAGCTCGCTAGCATGCTACAGTGGAGCTCGCTAGCTTGCTACAGTAGAGCTCGCTAGCTTGCTACAGTGGAGCTCGCTAGCATGCTACAGTGGAGCTCGCTAGCATGTTACAGTGGAGCTCGCTAGCATGCTACAGTGGAGCTCGCTAGCTTGCTACAGTAGAGCTCGCTAGCATGCTACAGTGGAGCTCGCTAGCTTGCTACATTGGAGCTCGCTAGCTTGCCACAGTGGAGCTTGCTAGCTTGTCACAGTGGAGCTTGCTAGCTTTCTACAGTGGAGCTCATTACCTTGCTACAGTAGAGGTTGCTAGCTTGTAACAGTTTAGCTCACTAGCTTGCTACAGTTTAGCTCACTAGCATGCTACAGTGGAGCTCGCTAGCTCGCTACAGTGGAGCTCGCTAGCATGCTACAGTGGAACTTGCTAGTTTGCTACAGTGGAGATCGCTAGCTTGCTACAGTGGAGCTCGCTAGCATGCTACAGTGGAGTTCACTAGCATGCTACAGTGGAACTTGCTAGCATGCTATAGTGGAGCTCATTACCTTGCTATAGTGGAGCTCGCTAGCTTGCTACAGTGGAGCTCCCTAGCTTGCTACACTAGAGCTCGCTAGCTTGCTACATTGAGCTCACCAGCATGCTACAA
>NC_050532.1:2760105-2761133 GCF_002922805.2 Oryzias melastigma | reverse complement strand
GCATGCTACGGTGGAGCTCGCTAGCACGCTACAGCGGAGCTCGCTAGCATGCCACAGTGGAACTTGCTAGTTTGCTACAGTGGAGCTCGCTAGCATGCTATAGTGGAGCTCGCTAGCTTGCTACAGTGGAGCTCGCTAGCATGCTACAGTGGAACTCGCTAGTTTGCTACAGTGGAGCTCACTAGCATGCTATAGTGGAACTCGCTAGCATGCTACAGTGGAGCTCACTAGCATGCTATAGTGGAACTCGCTAGTTTGCTACAGTGGAGCTCACTAGCATGCTACAGTGGAGCTCGCTAGCATGCTACAGTGGAGCTCGCTAGCATGCTACAGTGGAGCTCACTAGCATGCTATAGTGGAACTCGCTAGTTTGCTACAGTGGAGCTCACTAGCATGCAATAGTGGAGCTCGCTAGCTTGCTACAGTGGAGTTCGCTAGCATGCTACAGTGGAACTTGCTAGCATGCTATAGTGGAGCTCGCTAGCTTGCTATAGTGGAGCTCGCTAGCTTGCTACAGTGGAGCTCGCTAGCTTGCTATAGTGGAGCTTACTAGCATGCTACAGTGGAGCTCGCTAGCATGCTACAGTGGAGCTCACTAGCATGCTACAGCTGAGCTCACTAGCATTCAACAGTGGAGTTTGCTAGTTTGCTACGGTGGAGTTCGCTAGCATGCTACAGTCGAGCTCGCTAGCATGCTACGGTGGAGTTCGCTAGCATGCTACAGTGGAGCTCACAATCATTCTAAAGCTGAGCTCACTAGCATTCAACAGTGGAGTTTGCTAGCTTGCTATGGTGGAGTTCGCTAGCTTGCTACATTGAGCTCACCAGCATGCTACAGTTGAACTCGCTAGCACGCTACAGAGGAACTCGCTAGCTTGTTAGCTTGCTACAGTGGAGCTCACTAGCATGCTACTGTGGAGTTTGCTATCCACTTTGAAACCATATGTGGCCCACTTGGCCTTGCTGACTGGGATCCCTTATGGGATCACTGGATTGCTCGAGGTGGGCTACAACTTGGACAGGTCGCC
>NC_050532.1:2758681-2759969 GCF_002922805.2 Oryzias melastigma | reverse complement strand
GGTTGGGGACCACTGCCTTATGGGATCACTGGATTGCTCGAGGTGGGGTACAACTTGGACAGGTCGCCAGTCTGTCGCAGGGGCATACAATCACTCCCTCACAGTTACATGCACTCCAAGAGACACTATACCAATCTAATCTATGAACCATGTTTTCTATAGCTTGCACGGGGAGAACATGCAAACTCCACACAGAGAGGTCCCAGCTAGGATTCAAACCGATGCCTCTTCAGTGCTCCACCACGCAGCCCTGTTGCTTTGATTCAAAGCAACACCATGACTCTGCAGGGAATTAGCTCGGAGGATTCCAGACAATGATGTTATCAACATCTGTTCAGGAGCCACCAGCTGCCTCCCGGTCTCCTGCAGAACACGTTCAAGGACGGTGGAGAGCATGACCTCAAGGCTGAGCTGGTGCAGAAGTGACCTCAACCTAACCTACGAGTCAGTATACCTCCCTGCATAAAAGCATGCATTACTCTAAACTTCCCTAAGTGGAGTTTTCCGTCATTTACCATCTAAAGGCACTTCGTCAAGGTCGATTAATGAGATAGCACATCATCTGTTTCTTTTTGTAACATGTCCCAGTGGTGTCGTGTTCTCAGCCTGCAGCAGAGCAACTGTTTATCTCACAAAGGGTGAATTTCCTGCACAGGCAGATCAGATGAAAGTTTGCGTACCTCCGTGTGCGTAAATGAAATGTCACAAATGAAAACAATAAAAGGCAATTAACTATTGCAGAAATTAAAATGTTCAAAAGCATTTGGAAATTGTACTGGGGTGGCCAAAGGAAACTTCAAACTGCTGCTAAAGCAAGTCTAACATGAGGTTTCTGAAGTGAAGTGAACAGAGCAGACATCTTGCAGTTTCATCAGTTTTGACTTGTGCATCCGTTTGAAGCATCACTAAATTCACTTCCTGAGGGATTTCCTGGCTGCCTGGAACAGGAGAGACAAAAGTTACAAATAGGCGGTCTTAAACCCGGTGGGAGGATGGAGCACGGGAGCATGTCAAGCAGATGGGGAAACAGAAAGTGGCAGACAGCTAGACGGAGCCGGGCTGTGATATACGACCGAGTCAAACAACCAAGAGGTCGACGGGAAGAGGTCTAAATGTGCAAAAGAGTGATGTGATACAGGGATGAGGCCACGGCTAAAGCAAATATGTGAGAGGACGACGTTAAGCTGTGAACACCAGAAACGGATTTCTGTTCCTTGAAAAGTTTTCCGGCACAGTTATTGAACCTTTTAATAATTTACAGAAGTTAGACTGAAACATCTGCTCTTGA
>NC_050532.1:2748328-2757020 GCF_002922805.2 Oryzias melastigma | reverse complement strand
TTCATGCACTTGGGGTAATCCAAGTGCAAAGCATAGATCAGTCCAAAAAGGACACAGAAAGCCAGCGGTAGGTTGGCCAGCTCCTCCACTACTACACTCCCTTCCAGGATGATGCTCACTCTGGATGGGTTGAGTTGAGGATGTTCGTCAATGCAGAGGATTCCCACTGGAGTTTCACCATGCAAGTCCTTGTCAGTTGCATCCTAACAGAAAAAGAAACAGACAGAAGACAATGCAATGTCAATATGCTGTATTGAAAGATTTAAATCAGATTTGAGACCGAACTATTCAAATAGTTTTCAAGAAATAAAAATATATACACACACAAGATATTTTCATTCCAACATAAAAATAAAAATTATATTATAAATCAACGATTTTTTTCTTTGTTTATTCTTTTGCATTAGACTCATTTTTGACTGTTCATTTTTATATTATGTGTGAAAGTTGATCACGAGGGCCTCAGAATAGTACCTGCTCATTGACTGGTAATAGTAAAAACAGAGTGACAACAGGCTTACTCTGATTCCTTGTTCTGTGTGTGGACTTCTCTGTAAGTACGAGTCGAGAGATTTCTTTATGGGACCTCATAAGGACTAACTTGTTTTATGTAGACAGATCGTGGCTAAAAATTATATGAGCTTATAGTCCTTGTACAATCAAACTAAATAAAAGCAAACGAAGGTAATTTACTTAGACTTGCTTAGTAACTGTTTGAGCCTTATTATTCTCTCCTGCTTATGATGGAAGAATAGCTTATTATACCAACTTCCTTCCATCGTATAACTTTAAGGTTACACAGTAAATAAATTTAGGTGTATAGCATTAGATGTATGCATCTAATGCTTATGTGTTATGATAAATCAGGTATAAAACACGCTAACAAGCTAACATAAAACCAGTTAGTCCTTATTAAGTCCCATAAATAAATATTGTGGCTCATACTTACAATGAAGGCCACTCCAGGGAATCGGAGTAAGCCGGTTGTTGTTTTGTTTTTATTATTACCCACTTTTAAGTCCATTTGTCGTTCAAAGAAAGCTTGTTCCTACTTACTGAGTCTTTCATCAATGGCAACCTACATGTGAATCAAGTTTTGATAAAAATCCTAAAACCGGAAATTATTTATGACATTTTAAGCTTATCATTATGTTGCAAACAGCAAAGTAATCCATATAGAGCCAAGATATCAATATAGCCGAAGTTCCCTTTAAAGAGAGAAATAGTGGATTTTCATGATACGTTTCCTTTACGATTTGTGTCAAAAAGTAAGAATATATTTAACTTATGAATTTATGTTTCCCACACTAGTTGATGACAGTTTCATAGAAATAAGCCAAAGGGGAAAGTTCAATATTTTGAAAATGTTAATTTGTTTGTAATTGGTAGTTATAGTAGTAATGAATTATTTAATAGAAAATTCATATCAGATGGTTGTGTTGTGAATCAATAATGCAGATATTCAAGACAAACTCAGTTACTTACCGAGCAGCTTTGGAAGAATGCAGAAGGGTCATCCCCCAAGACAACTGGCAGTCCCTGAAGACAAAGGCACCTGGTGTCTGTTGGCTCAGTGGTCTGGAAGATCATACACATAATTAAGTACACTCATACTGTATATGGTTAAATAGAAACCAGAAAAAAATGGCACAATTTAATTATTGTATTACAAACTTCCTGGACAGAAAGAAGAGAGAAATGGATAGAACGGCAGAAGATGTAGGAACTATTTGTCAGTTTTGTTTTGTTTTTGAGTAAAGTTACATTTAAGTTTATTCATTGTTTTTCCTTAGATTAGTTTATTAATTGGTAAAAGGGGGAATGATAGAGAGGCAAGACATTTCAGGTGGACAAGCCAGCCTACCTTTGTCTGACAGTCAGTTAAAAGTTGTCCACTGAGGCCCCTTTTCTTCCTGAAGAGGTCCATCAAGTTTGGTGAAAAACGGTCAAGTGACTCAAAGAATTCTTTGAGATTTTTCTCCACCACTCGGGTGAACTCGTAACACACCTGAAAAATAATGTATAGGTTCGTGGTCAAAGGAAAGACATTTATAACACTCAACACGATTTGGGTCAGACAGTGTTGACCCCTTTTTGTAAATACTCAAAACTGGCAAATGAAAACGCTAATGAAAATATTTTCCCCCACTGCTTTAAAGGCCTCGTGCGGTGAAAATCGTGATTTTTCTTAAAACTGCAATAAAACATTAGTATTTATGTCACAAATGAACCCCCGTATAATTATTTTGTCACCCGCGGCCCCATGCACTCTGTGCACTCTCTACAAGCGTTCAAAGATAGCGCGGTCGCTCAGATTTTGGGCAGCCACCGATAAGTAGGTCATAGGTCGTGTGACGTCAGTACAGGAACATACAGCTAGATCCGCTAGTGTTGTGATGACTTTCTGGGCATGGAATTACTTAACATAATAGAATTTGGACTGCCGTGGATTTGGGGATTCGAACGGGATAATGGTGAATAGGAGTGTGGTATTTGGGTGCAGTAATGTGCAGAAGAAGGGGGTCTCCCTTCATGAATTTCCTGTTTCAATAAAGGAGAGGGGCGCTCCCCGGTCAGGGGGAGGCTTTGAGCCCTCCCCGGCCCGCCGGAGGAGGAACGTGAGGGGTGTACGGGCACCTGACGGGCGCGCGCCGGACGGCCAGGGTGAGGCCGCCGAGCCGCCCTGAGGGGGGTTTGCGGTTCCGAGGCCCCGGGCCGGGCATGGGGGGCTCTGTCCGCCTCGGCCCTGGAGGAGGACGACAAAGGATGCTCTGCGGCAGCGGCGGCGCCTTTCCTTTTCCGGTAATGATCCTTTCGCAGGTTCACCTACGGAAACCTTGTTACACTTTTACTTCCTCTAAATAGTCAAGTTTCATCGTCTTCTCGGCGCCATCGCTGTATGAGCTTTCACCATCGTCATCCGAAGCCCCTGTATCTTCAGATGAGGAAACCTCCGGTTCAAACTGGTAGGGCTGTACACCCTCCGAACCCTGTGTCATTAAAATTCCCGTGTTTGATGAAGGCTCATCACCTTCATCCAAAGAAATATCCGCTAAATCGTGGTCTATGTCGCTTCCCAAACCGTCCGCCATTGTTGTTTACACTCTGGGATCCCTGAAGTGACGTCACGCGCAGCCCTCGCCCTTCACCACCTATCGCCCAAATTTAGAGCTGTGCACGACCATAAAATGATCAATAAAATCGCACTGGATCATTTTAGGTGAATATTTTTATCAGATTCGTTTTCCAAGTTCCATTGACTTACTAAATTTAAAAAAAAAATTGCCACTGCACAAGCCCTTCAAGACCATCACTTCCCTTTGGTTTACTGTAAAAGCACTAATGTGTCAAATTTGTTCTTCTTGTTGATCGTTTCTGTCCACTCCCATGTTTGCGCGCAACCATGTGTCTCCAAGCAGGTCATGGGTGACTTCTGGGTGTTTTCTGCAATTGTTTCATAGACCTAAATTCTGCACTGATGTCAGCTGATTGCTTCATCGAGCAAAAAATGTTTTTACTGCACTCTGTTTCCCCTCGTTGGTGAAAAAAACCGCTCGACTCGTCTGATAATCTCATAGACTCCTGATGGTTCTGCAGACTGACCTCACATAGTAGTAAAACCTTAACCCTGTAAAGACAACACAAAGAATAACAATCAATTAATATATATATATATATATATATATATATATATATATATAAAGTGCAGAAATATTGACACCACAGTTTCAAATTTGAAAGTGATGAAGAATCAAATTGATTGAATTGTTCAGTGGACATGCTTCACCCTAAGTGTCAAAGCGTTTCCGTGCAGCGCTCTAGAAAGATGTTTTTTTTTTCTTTTTATCGTGCTCTGTTTCTCCTGTTTGCTAAACACGAGAAAACAGTTCTGGGAATCGTGCACTTTGTCTCAGTTCATTGTGGTTAAAATAAAACAGAGTCAATAATTCAGCAGACATTTTGCATATATCTTTTAGCTGTGGGATATAAGTGAACCATTAAGATCACAGATACCGGCAGTGGAAAAGGAGGCTTTTTCTGGTTAACTCCGACAGCTGAAAACTATCATCGTTCCTGCAGCTTTCACAGCCTTAATGACCAGAAAGACTCTTTAGAGTTTAGAATTCTCCGATTTAAAGTAAATATCACGTAAAATAATTATTTTCTGTTTCGGTTCTGATTTCTTTTATCAGTTTGGTCCACTTAAAATGATTACCTTTAATTATATTACAGAGCCTGAGAACTTCACTTGTGCCCAGACTCTCGTGCTCCGCATGGATGACTGTAACAAGAGATGACAGGAGAGAGGAGGAATTCCTTGAATAAAATGTAAAAATAAGAAATGGTCTCGACCTACTGGGGTTTGAAGAAGACATCTAATGCGATTCTGTCTTATTCCTTCTCTGTCTTTGCTAATTTTGCTCTGTCACATGGGTTTGCATTGCCTCTGGTAAAATCATAGCCACTTTTCCAAGTACTTCCAGTTCCTCTCATTTTGTTTCGTGTAATAAATATCCTGCAACTGAGGCGCCTCTTGTTTAGTCACTGATTCCTTTTAAATTTGCGTAGATAATAAAACTTAACACAAAGATTAAATCATTTTTTCTTTGCTGTGTGCTCCAGGAAGGAAGCAGAACTTCAGACAGATCTGTGACAGACGTGTTGAAATGACCACATGCGTTTTTATTCCCCAAAACAGCATATTTTTCTTTGTCTTCCTAATCAGAGGCAAGATTAAAAATAAAGGACTATTTCCTCAATGATACTCCACGTGACAACAAATCATTTACTGCTAAAAGTGATGACGCAGATAAACGTGGAAGACAGAGACGGTGAATGATGGATGCAGGGAGGTGACTGAGACAGATGGAAGGAAGAGAAAAGGAAGTTTTGATAACTTACATCCATCTCTGGGGAGGGGGGATGAAAAATGGCTTCCATTTGTGGTGAGAGACCTCCTTTATCAAAGTTTTCCTTTGGCCCTGAACCCCGGAGGCCCCCTCGTCTGTTTTCTTTGGAGACCTGTCCTTCTCTCTGTTGCTGCTTTCACTCTCTGAATGTGTTTTTTCTCAGATAAAGTCACGCAAACTTTGCTCTGAATTATCCCAAACTGTCACACACGTGCTTTCCCTTAGACTTTAACACTTGAGGCGTCGCCAGTGACGCTTGAACACAAAATCTTTAGCATACTGTATCTTTTCAAAAGTAAATCAAAGAACATAAACACTAAATCTCTGGTGTTAAAGGATTAACTGAATTTAAATTTTAAAGAACCTTTCATAAATCACAAAAAAACGTCAAACTACATAGAATTTAGAAAGAAAAGAGAAGTTTAAAATCCTTAACAGTCAAGATAAACTACGTAGCTAAAAGCAGAGTTCTGAGAAATCACGGTTTCCTCAAAGTTATAATCGGTATTTATGAGGCTGAATTTGACTCACATTCTTGTTTAGGTTAGAAATAATCTCACTTTTAGCTGCTAAAAAAACATACTTATATGTTTTTTACCATTGTGATAAAAAAATATTTCCCATAATAATCTTTAAAACTGTTCTATAAATTCCTAAAATGTCTTGAAAAACAATTATCTTGCATAATAAACTTTCATGAAATGAGTTATATTTGAAATGCTTTCATAATAAAATCTGAGGTTTTGTGCTGCTTCTATATATTGCTAGCTCTGAAGTACACTACTCACAATAAGTAAGAAATATTGTTGTTTATGAGTGCTTTTCCTGTTTGATATGAATTTTACTGAAAATATGAAATAGCTCCCGTTGATATTTCTGGTAATTAATGAGAAGACACACAACTTGTTATTTGTTTGATATGTATTACCCTGAAAATTAGGGTGATAATAACACCATGTTCACGCGGAAGCGCAGTGAAGCGGCGCAGAACGGAGGCAGAGGCGAAGTGCCGTGGTCCTCCATGGCCGGCTCGCTCCGTGCACTGAACGTTTCGGCGTCTGGTCTATATTTTTGAGTGATCTGTGTCATATCTGGCAGGAAGGTGCACCGAGACACACAAGAAAATCTGGTCAATTTTCAAAATATAACCATCCATCCATCCATCTTCTTAACCGCTTCGTCCCTTTCGGGGTCGCGGGGGTGCCGGAGCCTAACCCGGCTGCTGATGGGCGAGGGCGGGGTACACCCTGGACAGGTCGCCAGTCCGTCGCAGCAAAATATAACCAATTTTTCACAAAAAAAATAGCGCGATTGACAAATGCAATCATGTTTTTGGATCTATACAGACTTAAGAGATGAGAAAAAACACACAAACAACAAACACACACTGAGACACACTCATACACACATAAACCAACATAGTGGGCTGACTACGGACTGGTGCTGGATGTCTAAAAACAATCAAGAGAGAGAGACAGAGAGTAGACGTCGACAAGTCAAGATGGACGATGTCAAATTACTTGTAAAGGCTCTAAATAACCATCGCAAAAAAATGCGTGTCTGGTGTGAACTGAAGGTTCCGGATCCGGCCCTCCGGGTAATTCTATCCGGTCTTCCAGATCATTTTATTTTATTGTTATGAATGGCCCAATGTTTTCTTGAGCTTATATTTAACTTATATAATTTTGACAAACTATATATTTATGGAGAGTAAAATATTGAAAATTATTCGAGGTTTAGGTTGATTTATTCTGGAATAATATTCCCGCCTGGTTCTATAAGGTAAACAAGTTACATTTTTAAAGTTTTAAAAATGTAGTAAATGTTTATCCTGTTTTCAGCCCACAACCTAAGGTGTGTTATGGATTTTGAACCCCTGTGCGATTGAGTATGACACCCCTGATCTATAATAACCATATTGATTTTCTACAGGCTGCATGTTCAGGTCACATGGTCTTGTGTTCATTTCAAACGATCACGGCGGTGTCTCGTCCTGTGTTTGTTTTTCATATGTTGATCATGTTTAAGTTAAGTTTCTTGCTTCCATATTTATTAAGTCATATTTATAAATCTACTATAAATCTACTTCCTGTCGGGTGTTGAAATACTTTGTGGCGAAAACTAAAAAAAAAAACTGTCAAACTGACAGTAAAAACCATGAAGGAGCCAAACACGAGTCAGTACCCAGTGGTCACGTGTTAAATGGCATCAGGCTCCAGGAACTACAGCATAAACCCAAACTGCACCCATTCTAGGCTGTTTGATGGTAAATGTTTGAAATGTTCTTAACTTTATTGTCCTTTCTGTACACCTGTAAACCTTTCTTCTATCATGTAATTGGTTTATAGTAAACCAACATAAAGGGTGGTGTCTATGTTCAGGTATGTGTCAATACAATATATTGCAAGTAGGATTTTTAAGCTAAGTAGTTAAACCCTGTTACAGAAAGAAATCCAGATTTGTCTTCAGAGCTCAGAAGCTCCTGGTATATAACTATCATTAGCTCATGGGGATGTTTTGAACATGAATGTCTCAACAATAGGCCTTAAACCCTGTGCATCATTGAACTCTGAGATGTATTTGCATGTGTAGTTATAGTTGAAGGTGTTGTCACTGGATGATTCTGATCTACAAAACTCTTCTTGGTCTTGTCCCAAACCTGTTTGAACTCTCTCCTACAGTGGTCATTATGTCCTTTCTTCAAGTGATATTTATAATAATTTCCTTGTACTCAGTGTCAGGACAAATTATTCAAAACAAGTGTTTAGTTCTGCTGTATCCTATGCTTGGAACATCCTACAAACTGAGATAAAGCAAGCTAACTTTTTGTAATATCTTAAAAAATCATTAATATTTCAAACAAGCGGCCAGTTTCAATGAAAAGTCAATGAAAACGCCAGTAGAAGTCTGAAATTCTGCTCTACACATGCTTGCATAGACTTTTCATTTAAAGTCCTGGACTAGAGTCCACTTGCGTGTATTCAGCCGGAACTCTGGTTCACTTTAAACAAACAAAATGTGTCCAGTCGGAATACACCCCAAGACGGGGGTGTCAAACTCAATCCCACAGGGGCCCAAAATCCAAAACACATCTTAGTTCGCAGGCCAAACAGGATAAAAGTTTATTGAACACAGTTAAACAAATTTTTTAAACTTCAAAAATTTTTTTTTTAACACAAATTTTATTCCAGAATAAATCAACTTGAAACTTAAAGAACTTTCAATACTTTACTCTGCGGAAAAATACATTTTGTCAAAATTTGTCGAAAATAAAATGATCTGGAAGGCCGGATATATTTACCTGGTGGGCCGGATCCAGTCCCCGGGCCTTGACGTTGACACGTGTCCTAAGACATTTTATTTGCTTTCATGAATTTTTATTTTATTTGTCTTTCTTCTACTGTGTAACTTCTTTGCTTTTATGGCATTTGCCGCTGACCTCTTGTCTAGATTACCTCTGATAAGAAATCGTTCTCTCAATGGGTCTTTATCTGGTTAATTGCGTTAAAAAAATAAATTACAAGCAATGTGAACACTAATAAGGGAAAAGCTGTAGTCTAGATTTCTTGGTGTTGGTGTATTTGAGGCCATTTCTGACCCTGATCATAACAAAAGGCAAAAATCCATCAATTTACTTAACTCCGTGTGTTCTTTAGGGGTCACAGGGTTGCTGAAGTCTATCCCAGCTGCTGTTAGGCAAAGGCAGGGTACATCCTGAACAGGTCACCAGTCTGTTCTCTCACACTCACATGCATACCTAGAGACAATTTGTAGACAATGAC
>NC_050532.1:2740582-2743374 GCF_002922805.2 Oryzias melastigma | reverse complement strand
CGGGGTGTACCCCACCTTCGCCCATCAGTAGCCGGGATTGGCTCCGGCACCCCCGCGACCCCAAAAGGGACGAAGCGGCCAAGAAGATGGATGGATGGATGGATGTTATATTTTGACAGAATTAGATTTAAGAATGAATCCTTTAAATAGGAAAACAAACTACTTTTAAAAAAATGTATTTTTAGATGTTACAGTTTCCTGCACCATCATCACTTACCAATGAAATACATATTAAATCAGTTGTTAGTAATTTAACTTTGTTAATAAGAGTAGATGTTTGAGAATGTCCATAGACTGTAAAAATAATGGACTGAGCGAGCAATGAGGTCCCATTGGAAATGCATTACTTCCTCTCCTCGCGAAAGTAGGCCGCCGCTTTCACCGTCAATTCCTGAAACGGATACCGCCATTTGCAAACAATCTCCAGCGATTGGTCTGAGTCATAGCTGAGTCATCGAATCTACAGGAAGTACTGTCGCCAATCAGGAGTGAGTTTATTGCAACCGTCCGCCTCTTTCCACGCCTCGACCACGAGACCGCGGGATGTAAACAGCTTCTACTTTAATAACGCCGGCTCGAGACGAGGCTGAAGTTGGCTTCCGATTTTTCCGAACAGGACCTGTTTTTAGGTGGTCTGAGTTCGAAAAATACAGTGGAACACTCTCGCTGTGAATCGGAAGGCAACTTCAGCGTCGGCGGCTCAAGAGAATTGTACAAGTCATTGTTGAAGTCTTTGAGGGAGAACCATTCCAACATTTGATTCTGTCAGCGGTCCTTTTGGATTTACTTACATTTATGCCTTTTTGTCGAGATAAAAGGAGCATTTGGGTGACGCTGTGCCCGAACTGCGCGTGTCCCCTCTTGCGTGCCGCAGCGTTACTTCACATGCGCTGCCAGGTTACAGTCTGATCAGATGCGCGTGAGAAGCGCGTTCAGTGGTATTTAAAATAAATAACCATCCTAACAAATGAACAGCTGGATCTTTTTTCTGTTTGAAAATACGAACAGGTTCAAGTTTGTCTCGCGCTCCTCAGACGTCTGCGTCTAATTCAGGCTGAAGCTGGAAAGGTGAAGAAGATGAAACTTTGGTTGGTGATTTTCTGCGCATATATGCAACTTATAATTTATAAGCTTCAATCAAAACAGTGAAAATCAGAAAAACGAACGTTAAACAAACAAAAAGGTCCAAAGCACATAACCTCAGAGTTAAATCTATTTCTACAGAGTAAATCCTCATCTAAAAATGTCGACAGCATGTTCTTTTTGTTGTTTTAAACTGCTGCATCGGTACATTCCATTGAGGAAAACAACAGTAGGACAATGACTGGTACATTGTTGAATTGTAAAGTAGGTGTTAAAAGGTCTTCACAGACGCATTGATGAAGTCTGCTCCCATTGGCTAGCCGTCATCTGTCAATCAAACCCCCCAGACGTTCGACGTCAGACCCACAAACGCTTATGGAGCCATCTGATTGGTCAATTTATAACTCTAATAACTTGTGATAATGAAAAGAAATCTTTAAAAAAAATTAGGATTAGAAAAAAGAAGTTAATCAGAAAGCAGCAGAGGAAGAATGATTATTCTGACATATAAAATGACTGAGAAATAACTGTCTGGTTCTCAATGTAAGTCAATGGGACTTTGGCCTTTTTGCAACCCAGTGGTACTTCCTATATGGAACACGGAAGTAGGGGGGCTTTGTCCAATTATTTTACATACAGTCTATGAGAATGTCCTTGTGCTATTTCTAATATTTTTGAAATAACAATGCTTTAAAAAAATCTGATCATAAAAACAAATAAGCTAAACAAGAAGTTAAAATTAAGTTTAAAAAGAAAACTGATGGCTTAAAACAATTAGTAACCATTTTTGCTGCTCTTTTTAAATTCACTCCATCACGATGAAGAGAATTCCACCCACAGAGACAAAACCCAGTAATCAAACCAAAGCTTCCATAAAACACATCCTTCAATCAGTTAACCGGCAAAAGAAAAGACATGTTGACGACAAGAAGGCGAAAGATTGGATGAAAATACATCTGAAGAAGAGCTTTTATTGAATGAGAGGGTGGGAGGAAAGCTAAAGACTACATGGAAAATAAATAAATAAAATGAGAAGAAAATAAATAGAGTGGGAAATATTGACGGGGGCAGAAGGGGGAGGATTAGATGGCAGGGTGCAGGTTAGTGGCAGTTTGAACATGTTCTCACCAAAGCAGCACATCAAACATGGCTGCAAAAACACGCTCTCACTTCACCTAATGAAGAAGGGAAATCATTTAATGATGCCTGAATAATGCAGGGAGGTCAGGCTGTTTGTGCAAAGAAGAGGCTTTATTATTGTAAACAGCATAAGGAAATGAGGAACCCACTTCTTCACACAAATGTTTAAAACATGACTTCATTCTTGCAGAATTGAGTTTACGTAACGTCTTAGACCAGTTCCATGGATTATAGAGCAGAAAACATGGAAGAGATGACTTGGCAAAGACTCTTTTCTGGGGCTAAAGTTCTGTTTCTAAACTTCAGAAAAAAAAAAAAAAATCCCAGAACCTCAGAAAAATCTCACAACTTCAAATAACTGGGGAATTAAAAAATGTTATTTGTGTAAACCCGTTTATTGAAATGTCTTTAAGAGCAATTAATGCATCATTAAAGTGTGCCAGTGGCTCAGGATGCGAGGAACCCTCCGACGCCGAGTACGTCCACGGGTTCGGGGAGCAGGTCTGTGGAAGTCACTGATCATGGAGGGGTCAAGGATGTCATTCGTGGTGACCCAGGAGCATTCTTCT
>NC_050532.1:2739166-2740519 GCF_002922805.2 Oryzias melastigma | reverse complement strand
AAGAGCAATTAATGCATCATTAAAGTGTGCCAGTGGCTCCGGATGCGAGGAACCCTCCGACGCCGAGTACGTCCACGGGTTCGGGGAGCAGGTCTGTGGAACTCACTGATCATGGAGGGGTCAAGGATGTCATTCGTGGTGACCCAGGAGCATTCTTCTGGGCCGCCCATCGCCGGGAATCCAAGACATCTTTGACGAGGTAGGCCGCCTCACCCTCCACCATCACTGGGAGCATCCCAACCTTCGATGGTTCAGGATGAGGTTTCACCTGGGTTCGGCGAACAGCACGTTGGAGCTGAACATGCACTGCCTCCCATGTCTCCTCACAGCGAATGAACCACTCGTCCACAGTCGGCAGCTCCTTAGATCCGCCTGACCAGGGGAAGAATGGAGGTTGAACCCCCAGCACACACTGAAAGGGGGTGAGTCCCATGGCAGCCTTCCTGAGGGAGTTTTGGGCATATTCGGCCCAAACCAGGAATTGACTCTACTCCTCTTGATGTTGACTGCAATAGGTACGGAGGAACCTTGTAACTTCCTGGTTCAGGCGTTCCACTTGGCTGTTGGATTGAGGGTGGTAGCCGGAGGTGAGGCTCACATTTATGCTGTTGGATTGAGGTGAGGCTCACATTTATGCCCAGACCCCTGCACATAGCTTGCCACACCCGAGAGGTGAACTGCGGGCCACGATCTGACACGATGTTCTCTGGGAGACTGTAGTGCCTGAACACATGGTTGAGGAGCTGCTCTGCGGTTTCCAGAGCCATGGGCAGTTTGGGCAGCGGCAGGCTTTTGAAAAACGGTCAGATCAGTGATGAAGTCCACTGCGATGTGTGACAAGGGACAACGTGGAATGGGCAGTGGTTGCAGGAGGCCGGCTGGAAGCTGTCGTGGTGATTTAGCTGTTTGACAGGCAGCACACCGGGTGAGATACTGTGCTACATCGGCCTGCAATGAGGGCCACCAAAAAGGATTTGCGGTCAAGGCCTGTGTGCCGGCCATACCTGGGTGTCCGGCTGCTGGAGAGTCATGCACAAGGTGGAGAACCCTTTGACGATGGGACGGAGGAACATACACCGTATCACCTGGGCAGGGTGGTGGTGGTGCCTCTGCGGCATTAAACTCAGCCAGCTCAGTCATTACGTCCCATTGCACAGGAGCCAGGATGAATGATGGAGGTAGGACAGTCTCTGGTGCTACCGAGATAGGGCATCGGCCTTTCCATTCTTCGAGCCTGGACGATAGGTGATCTGGAAGCAGAAGCATGAGAAGAACAGGGACCATCGTGCCTGCCGAGGGTTCAACCGCTTGGCGGTCTTGATGTATTCTAGGTTCTTGTGGTCGGTTAGAACC
>NC_050532.1:2728047-2733186 GCF_002922805.2 Oryzias melastigma | reverse complement strand
TGGCTGTCATTAGTAGAAAAAAGGGGGAAAAAAAACATTCACACACCACAGAGCAACAGACGTGCAGCCTCGCTCGCGCAGGCGCAAACAGATCTTCTGTAAGAACTAATATATAGGTATGTATGTATCTATATACATACATACATACATATATATATATATGTATATATACATGTATAAGCAGCCTTGTTAGTAACATTTAAGACACCACTAAACGTTAGCCGAGTTAGCGTCTTTACAATAACACTCTACCAAACATCTAGACAGAGTTCCGTATAACTCTCAGAATCCCTTTAACTTCCACAAGCACAACCAGACTGAATCCACAAATAAGAAGCAACATTGTATTGTTAAAACAATTAAAGTTTATAAGTGAAACCTTATAGTGGAAGAATTATGGCCAGTGTGTGTGTGGCTTAGTGGTGCTGTAACAGACTGGAGACCAGGTCAGGAGGAACGCTGCCTTTATGCAACAGCAGCTGTGAGGACTTTGGATGACTTTGGATTGGTGCATGCGTAATTCTTGATTTGTAACTCATATATTACATTATGATTATTATAAGTACAATAATTATGAAATTTAAAAAATGACAAAACACAATGTACATATGAACAAATTAAAATGACAAAAGCTTGAAACTAATTACTCACAGATCTTTAAACATTACCCTCTAATCACCTCTTACGCACACACAAAACCTCAGTTACGCACAGACTTTTGATGAGACTTATTTCACGTCTCAGAGATTCTTCTGTGCGTACAAATACTACTAGAATACTCGGTCATCAGAGTTTTCTTATAAGCCGTTTTGAACTTGATATAAATAATATCCGGTAAAACTTGACATTGACTTGGTTAAACACATATTTCCAAAACTCTGAAGTTCTGATTAAGTGTATGTGTGAACAGTATTTGTATTGCATCTATTTTGACTAGTTTATATGTGAAGTCTATTTTAGTCAACAGGTATTATTGTAACAACTGAGTGTGTATAGACAAGCCCCGCCCATTCCATGCTATTTATACCTGGTTGTTTTATAACTCCCTCTTTAACCTTTCTTTTGTGCCGCTGGATTTGTGGTCAGCGGGTTGTGGGTTTGAATCTGATATTTTAAATCAAAAAGACATCCGGCTCCAAACTCACCATATTGTCATGTGTATGACCTCATCTAATGTAAACGATATTAAACAGAGGAGCTAAAAGTTCACTGCAGCAACGCCCTCATGAGCTGAGGCCTTGTTTATTTATTACTCATTTAAAACACTGCAGGAACTCCCTTTTTCATGTTGTAAAAGGATTAATAGCCTATGACTGCTCAGAGCAAGAATCTTTTTCCTGATTGAGTTTCCAAAAAAAAATGTCTTCCACTGGCCTTCCACAAAACATGAACATTTTAAAACATTTGAACGCTTTATAAATGATAGAAAAGTCAGTTTAGCAAAATGACAGATACAGTCATGCGAAAAAAAATAATTAGACACCCTATAAGCCTGTATATTTTCCCACATATTTGTAGACAAACACGTTTAATATCAATTTGAACATCACTGAGTAATCCAAGTGATATAAGTTGACGTTAAAAAACTATTTAAAACTTTCTGTGAAAGGTACAGTAATTTCTGCTTATGTTTAAGTTTAGACACACCTAACACTTAAGACACATTTAATTAGGGGTGTAGGGAAAATCGATCTGGCGATATATATCGCAATATTTCATTTGGCAATACTTGTAGCAAATTAAAATGCTGACAAGATTACATTGAATAAACTTTTTTGACCATCCTTCAGCGTCTTACTTTTGTTTTTTCACTTAAACCCCTGACCACTAGTTGGCAGCACAGCCGCTTCTCTCCTTCAAAATCTGCTGGAATTACATAGATCGTGTTAAAAGTTGAAAAGTTACAGTAAACCAAAGACCATAAACACTGGAGCTCCTATAGGGTTCATTTAGGTCTGAGAGTGAGGATGGACACGGAAAGTAAAAAAACATCTTTGTGGGGGTTCAGGGAAACTATTTGTGTCTGATTAGGCTAACAAATGAGTTTGCTGTTTTGCAACACTTTTGAGATTTACATGAGTGCCGTCAGCATTTTTCAAACTCCAGTGGGAAGTTTTAACCACACATTTCTGGTATTCTATGCAGCAATTGTGCAATCCTTGTGAACATGGGCACAGATACATCCATGTGTGGTCTTGTCTCACACTAGTTGTACATTTTCTCAGCTCTGCAGCAATGAGGAATGACTAAACTGCAAACAGCATTCAAAAGAAACTTTTTCCTTTTTTGTACGTACATATGGATTATTTTTCCCTCCCTTGAGTTAAGTTAGGAAACTCCCCGTCAAGTGGCTGAAATTTCAATCAGTAATATGTCAAAGTCACCTCAAGCACGTCTCAAAGGGTTCCCAACGTCTCAGAAAGGGTTGGAAATGGAAAACAGCTTGCTTTAGGGGTTTGGCAGCTTGTGAAACTCCAATTGTGACACATCTGTGGAATGTTTGCCATTGTGGAGCACAGCAGTCATGCCAAACTTTTACAACACTCTTTCAGAGATGTCATACTTGTGGCAGTCATGCAATACATATTCCGTTATTCTTGAAAAAAAAAAAAAAATCCCCAAGTGAATTATGTGAAGTTTAGACTCTCCTACTACATGCATTGCAAAAACAGGCCACTAGAAATAGTCAAAAATGTAAAAACATTTAAATAAACAAAACTTTTTTGCCAGTGGGTTAAGAGAAATGGTCTTACTAAGAATTGTTATTATGAATAAAAAACTTTGTCACCAAGCATGTATTCATACTGGACACACTTGGTTCACCCAAGTGACCAGGAACTGCTTTCGGAACCATCTTTCCAGGTGGTTTCGGTTTGTTTCCAGTCGAACTGAGATGTGTGTTTTAATAGGGTGTAGGTCTGTCATGTCCATGCAAAATTATGTTGCATTTAAAATTGTACCAATGTGTCAGGAGACAGAGCTCTGTCTCCCCCTCTGGTCATCTCCACAGTACTGAGCACACTACATCTCCCAGCAACCCCGACACACACTACCCAGATGCTGCTCAGCTGACTCTCATTGCCAGTCACCCACAGGACGCTTAAAGAGTAACCAAACAGGGAAGTTGAAGGCTGACTCCATCGAACGGCTGCACAGCGGGACGCCCCAGGGCGTTGGTCTGTTCCAGAGGGTTAAAGCACTGCACAGAGCCTGACTCAGTGTGAAGTATTGTTTGTGCCACCCTGCCTGCATTACCGAGCGTTTCTGATCTTCTGTTTCTGACCCTGCTTACTCACTCATTGCTTGCTGCCTGCCCTGACCCTCACCTGACTACTCTACTCTCTTCTTTGATGACCCCATGCTCATGATTGACCTCTGCCTGTCTGACTCTGATCTATCTTTGTGAACTTTTAGCTGTGCTTCATTTCTGTCTGAACTCATAAACCTACTGCGTGTGGAACCAGCTGTCTGCCTGTTTGTGACATAATGCTTTTTTTTGTCCTGTCTCTTTCAAATAAATAAATAATAATAATATGGGGAAGATTTCAGGAGTTTAGAGGACAGATCAGCAGCTAAGTGCGCTTCAGCCATCCCTGATAAATATGATTCTCATTGATTGGTGCCTCTCAGGACGCCGCAGCGTTTTACAGAGACATTGATGAGCGCTGGCTCTGAGGATGTTCAAATCGCACAGCAGTCAAGCCTAATCACGGCCCCTGCAGCCAGCAAAGAGCGGCTTAGTACTCAGCTTCAGCTTTCTTTACATGCATGCATCCATTGTACCATAAATATGGAGGACATCCTCAAACAGATTAGTTTTTCACTAATTATTTTATTATTAATTCTTTTTAAGGAGTCACTCAAGAGACAGAGCTTGAATTGGCTTCTCTCTCAGCCAGTGCAGTCCAGCAGCAGTGGGAGGGTGAATGCTTTTAGAAGCCTGCTGGGGGCTGGATTGTGGGGGTTATTTTCCAGAGAATCATGACAGGAATTCAATAACAGGCTTTTGTCCAGTGAAACTTGTCTCTTCCCAGAAGAATTGCTCTGCTTTTGCCTCCGTTGCTAGTATCCATGTGCTCTCTGTTCCTTTGTCCTTCTGTGAGGAATCAGTTTGAAGCAGAACACTGGGAGAACCGGAGCATTCCTCCTGCATATTAATCAGTCCTCTCAAACTACAACATGTTACTAAAGCCTGGGAACCAGAGTAGAAAAGGGAAAGACCTGATTAAAAAAAAAAAACAAATGGGAAACCACAATTTTAATGTGATATGCAGTATAAACATTTGGAATATTAGGGATGAAATATGAAACTTACTGTAATATCCAACAACTGAATATACTCAAGAGAATATTCAGTTGCAAGTCAGGAGACACTAGAGACAAATACACTACTCACATTAAGTTAGAGATATTGGTATTTACATGAGATCTTTTCCTGTTTGGTCTAAATTTTCACGAAATATTTAAAAGTTTGTAAAATGAGTATAAACACACTTTTTTATTAGTTTGATGTTTTTTAACCCAAAAATCACGTAAATAATAATATATATTAATGATTTAGCAAACTCGTGTAATAAAGTTGAATTTGAAATGTATGCTGATGATGCCGTCATCTTCCTGGTGCAAGAAGCAGCTTCTGTTCTCAGCTCAGCAGTGGTTCCTGTAAATGAGTGGCTTTTTAAATCGTGCCTCCAACTAAATTCCAACAAAACTGTTCGTATGATGTTCACAAAACAAGCACAGGACACACTGACATGTATATCACTGGACTTCTTAACCCCTCCCTTCTCATTACTGGAGGTAATGCATTTGCTACGGGGACCTCAACACTTGTTATCTACACTTCTTTCAACGGTCTATGACAGGAAATTCATCTTCAACAATATCAAACCAATACGACCTTTTACTACATTTGCTGAAATATTTTTGCATTCAATGATCCTATAACTCATTAATATTGTTTAACATGTTGGTCACTGGTAAGGTAACCTGTAAAATCATTGAACTGCTGTACAAGAAATGATAAACCAATTTCATTTCACACCTGTAATCTTTTAAGTAAATGTAATTTATTCAGTTTGAGAATAAAAGACTTTTTAATTAAATAAGGATGTTTGATATACTAGGTCAGTGGTCCCC
>NC_050532.1:2720932-2727928 GCF_002922805.2 Oryzias melastigma | reverse complement strand
AGGTGCTACATGGACTTGTCACAACTCCCACGTCTGACTTTCTCAACCTTGTGATTTCTTTTGGGGTCTAGATGACCCCACTTTTAATGTAAGCATGCCTAGGATAGCACAAGGGTTAAGAAAATAACTCCATGGTCTTACGACCAGAGCCTCCTCTAGAGGGGACTGTGAGGTTCCTCTCAGGACAATTGCATTCAGACAAACACTGTCTGTAAAGGCCAGTCAAATCTGGAACAGTCGTGCACTCCCTGTAAGAGAATGTCCCACCGTGCAAACGTTCAAAATTCACCGTAAGCAATTCTTGAAATCAAACCAGTCATGTAATCATTGACTCTCAGGCTTTTACTCTTGCTCTGTCCTGTGATGTCTTTTTTGTCATGTTATGCAAAATGTAACTCTTTTTTTTTCCACTGTCCTGTGATATGCCTTTATTGTGACTTTACTGATCTTAACCTTTTACTCTTATTTTGTCTTGTGATGTACTTTAGTGTCTTGTGCTGTGCTTTCACAGGATGTGGCTGTGTGTGGAGTGGGTTGATTTATTGTCCTGACCTTTCCTGATTTCTCTGTGTACCTGCCAAGGTACTACAGATGTACATCAGCATGGTTGCTATAATCTAGTACATTTCCATCTATGACTCTGAATAGATGTTCATTAATGTACAGGGCTCCTAATAAATAAACGTAAAAATAAAATAAGAAAAACATTGATAGCATTTAATGGTGTGTTTACACCAATTAGTGTGTCAAATTCATGTATGGCACTTTTTTTCAACTTTTTTCAATTTTCTGCTCTACATGTGTCAAAAATGTCACGTGTGGCACGAGCAACCAGCAAAAGGTCTTATCCTCATCGCTACGTGAGTACATTGACATTTTATCTAATTTACATAGTACCTATGATTGCAGCTCATGAAAAATGCTGACTTTATATTTAGATAAGAGCATGTTTTATAGGCAGGCTCTAAACCAAATGCAGAGATGACATGTCAAAGTAAAGCTTGATATTTACCCACAGCTAGCTAGAAAAGTTCCACAACCTCGCAAAGAAACAAAGAGATGGAATTGTAGCTCCAATAAATCTGAACAGCTGCTTATAAAATCCTTCAACAGAACATGAGAACTTGAGCCAGGTGCAGTTTATTATGACTAAGCAAAGTAAGCTCATAAAAGTTGAGCTCTCCAGCAGCAATACTGGTGTTATTCCAGCACCTCACAGGCTGTTGCCTCTCAATATCCAATTCAGTTACACATGTACTTTATGTTTATATGATTATAGAAGTGCACAGATCGGTCACTCATTATTCACAAGAGCATAGGTTATTTTATTTGTATTGTTAACTGACTTTTATAGATTCTTTTAAAGATCTTTAGGGCACCTTAACTTTCATGTGCATACACTGACAATGAAGGAAATATTGATTCTGATTCTTTTAGCTTGGCCTTCAGTTGGTTAATGTTAGCAAGAAACCACTTTAAATGGAGTTGAAGGACATTTCCTTTACAGTCATTTGTCCTAAATACTCGCAACACTGCCTTGAGCAAATAGTAACCTATTTAAGAGTATTACAAGTATACTTGGTCTATGCTAAATCTATATTACTGCTGTGGAGCAGAAGTAAAGTGGTAAACTTCTGATCAGAGGATCACAGGTTTAGTTTCTTCCTTGCCTGGACTGTGTTGAAGTGTCCTTGGGCAAGACACCGAACCTCTGCTCCTGGTTATAGGTTGGCACCAGTGGCATCAGTGTGTGAATTAGGGATCGACCCATTTCAACATTGGCATTGGCGCCAATATTGGCTATTTTGACACCTATGGGTATCGGCCTTTTTCTTCATCCGGCGGCCAGTATTGAACTGGTTGTTTTAGGCTCAAAGGCAGCCGCGCCTCTGTCTTCAGCATAGTCATGCGCCTCTGTCACTGGTCAACCACGCACAGAGAGAGGCGGAGCCAATCAGAAATTGAAACTGTGTTGCCTATTCGATTTTATTTTTTTCAAAATGAATATTACAAATGATTATCAGCCTAAATATCGCCCATCCAGACTTACTGGGGCCATACTATGAAAAATCTACTTTTTGAGCTTTTAAGTGTATAATACTGTTCATTCCTCAGTATAAAGAACCTCAAATCGCTATTTTGATCTGTTCACATATTTCTAAGTAATCCTTTAAAAACCTGCACTCTCAACAGCAGCCCCTCCCATACCCACGAAAACGAGCAGGTCCTCACGATCTGACGTCACAACGTGAGACAGCCCCTTCCAAGAAGAGTCTGCTCTGCCAGCACCACCCCCAGTCAAACACAACACTCAATTTCTCCACGGAGTTAGTGGTGATCAGCAAAAACTTTCATTTTAGAGCCAGAATACCGTATATCTTCAGATTGTTTCCTGTCTTCAGTAGATTCCAGCTCTGACAGGTGTTCATTACTTCAGGTACGGGGCCCCTTTAAGACATCCCACCCCCCTTCAGGTACAGTTGTGCAGACAGCAAGTGATTATTTTCTTGGAGTAACAAAGACACACTGACGAGGCCGGCTCTAGGATGATGTCATGAAATGGGAGGCGGAGCTTCAGAATTGAGGCGTTTTACTTCCAGGGATGGAAAAAAACTCACAAAAATAACCAATATTTATAAACAATATGTTTTTTAGTGTCCCAAAGGTAATATATGATCACATATATATGGATATAGTTCATTCTGAAAGGCTGATGGTATGGCCCCTTTAAAAAAATATCAGTATTGCATCAGCCTTGAAAAAGACCATATTGTTCAACCCATAGTGTGAATGTGTTTGTGAATATGTGAATGTGACTGTAAAGTGCTTTGTGCCCTCAAGGAAGGTAGTAAAGTGCTATATACTGTAAGTATGTGTCATTTACTAAAAGTAAGACAGCATGCTTAAAGTTTTTCTTTTCATATACTTTCTACAAATTGCAAAATTAATATCCAATTTAGTTTTAAGGAGTATTCAGTTACTTCTTAAACTAAAAATGTATGATTAATAGTAGACTTGCCATACTTATACTAAAGTTTATTTAATTAAATAAAAGTGTAGCTCTGTGCACCTCCAAATTACCTTTTTTTCTTTGTATTCTGTGTATAACTTAAAAAAACTGAAGTAAACAAAGCAAAAGAAAAAGAAAAACAAAACGCAAACTACAATACATCAGAATTCATGAAAATCTAAAGACTGAACATGAACAGAGACACATGTGGATCCAGAGAGGATGAGTGTGTGCATAAACAGCAACAGGGCAGTGCAGGAATGAGCTCGACTGATGCAATGTGCATTAGCAAAATCATAGCTTTCCATGCATGACATAATAGGCAAAGCATTTATTTTGTTTTAGCTGCACAACATACCATGTTTGAGAGTCATATTTTAGTTTTTGCCTTCTTTCATTAAGTCTATTGTTTTTCATTTTCTAATTTCTTTCATTTCATTTCTTAGACAAGTATCCACATTAGCAAGTTTGTCTGTCTTTGTTTTTAATTTCCTACTTTAATTTACCCCTTAGAGATAATAAAAGGATCAGATTTGAAAGCAGGACGCTCCCTCTCTCATTTACAGGCTCCTATGGAAAACACGGAGTCATATCCTGCCGTCGTATCTCAGAAGGAGGACAGGATATCATGTTTTTGCCCGCTTGAATGAACAGAGTGGAAATCATTTCCACCCCCATTTCTGCTGTAATTACACATAACAGCCTTGTCACTGAGCATTTCCAAATAGGAGCACATTTTAGACAGAGGACAGAAAACAGAGGTTACAGATGGTGAGCTGTCTCTCTGCTCCTCCTCAGTTGGAGACACAGCAGAATTTCTTTGCCTCATTTGAGATTTGGCGCATGAAGATTTAATGACGCTGCAGGAGATGTCATCCAGTGAGGTTTAAATGTTTAAATGGGATGTCTTTTTTTTCTATTTCATGTACAGTTTCCTGTGGTAATTCCTGCATGGATGGCCCTCTTCCTGTTCCATGTGCCACAGCACAGTCCCTCAGGCCCAGATAGCCCACATTGATGTAGTCATGATGTAAGCTTGCATAACCCTGGAGCTGCTGAGCCATGAATGTGCACATTAGAGGACAAGTCAGTTCATCCAACAGAACAACTATGCTTTGTCTGCTGTATTCTTTGAGCCACCTGTTCATAAATGGGGAGTTTTATGGTGGGACCACTTGGGAGTTCACTTGGGTTTCATGTAACCGAGCAAGAGAGAAAGTACCTCTGACCCAGACTGTGTGTGACAGCCCGCATCAACTGCTCCCTCCCTTGTGCATTATTCACACTTTTTTTGGCCACAGTTTCCGTCTGCAACACTAATTAATGCACACACCAAGCCAGGACCCTGCAACCTTTGACCCCAAAAGAGTGTGTTTCTTCCCAACCACAAGCATGAGCCCCCAATTTAGAAACATACTACACGGTATTGACATATTTGCTTTCAATATGCAGCACATTTATGAAGTATTAATTCTACCTTCCATCCTTTTTTGTGTTATACATTTTCTTTGTGGATGACACTGTTGTGTATTGTTTTTGATGCTGTTTTGTTTCGTAGCACAACCGTTACTGGCACCGCCCATTTTGCAGTTGCAAAGCTGTGTGGTTGTGTCACTGTAGTTCTGTTCATCGCCGTCTAACCACAAACTGAACAATGGGAACCACTCGTCTGCTGCATCTCCATCTCTCGGTTCGTTCACTGGAGCACAAAATCTTTCCCCATAGACGGTAAATAAAGAACTGGACTGAGTAACCCCTCCCCTTTCACGTTCCAAACAGGAAGTACCAGGTGGTCCCAAAAAGTCAAAATTCCATAGACTTCTATAGAGAAATAAACAGCTATTACTCAGTCATTCTATTTGTCCGAATAACCACTAATAGATTTTTTTTTTCTAATTCTAAATTTCTTATGATGTTTTTGCTGCAGTTATTCACGTTACAAACTGGCCAATCAAATACCTCAACAGAAGTCTTGTGTTGAACATTTGACGCGTTTGATTGACAAATTCTCCTGAGTCCACTTTTAGTAGAAGGGGTGTGGCCTTCTAACATGCTCTCTACTGATTGGAGAGAGTGGTTGCCATGGAAATGTAGACTAAAGCTATGTCTGAATTCCCCCTTACTCACTATATAGAGTGTTTGTCCTTTTGCAGTGCTGTCTGAATCTATTAATTCCAAAATCGAGTGCACTAGAAATTCCCCAGAAGTCTTTGCGAAAAACTAGCGTGCATCAGTGCTCACTAGATTAGCAAATATAGACCACAATGCATTGCTTTTCAACAATTTAGAACAAAAATATTGTGTTTAGATGTAATTTTTGAATAAACCATCCATATTTTCATCATCAGAACACAGTGGAGTCATAAATAAATGTTGTGAAATGTTTGTATTTGTCCAATTTTGACTTTGTGAAATCAGTGATGTCATCTCCGGCATTTAGAAAAACGAAAGAAAATTAGTGAGTATCGTGTCCGAATTACCTTTAAAATCCAGGGCACTATATAGGTTTTTAGTAGTTAGGAATTAGGGTGGGAGTTCGAACTTATCATGGTTTAAACTGAGGACGTCTGGTTCCAATATGGCGACTGACATCACGATGAAATGGCGACTGAATTGACTTCATTTGGTTGGAACTGGGAGTAGGTCATTTTCTATGGGTAACTTCACACTCGCTCAGTCCAGTCGATGTTTCTCCCACACTGGATGGCTGTCGGTATTCAATGTGGGCGTGGCCAACAGGCGTCAGGACTCTCTGCTGACCCTGGGGGTGCACACACAGGTGATTGTGTGTAGACTTTGGTGTGATCAATCATCTGTGCTTTTGGGGTTTGTGTCTTTTAAGGCTAAAATATCTGGACTATCCATCCATCCATCTTCTTCTGCTCATCCGGGACCGGGTCGTGGGGCAGCAGTCTAAGCAAAATTACCCAGACTTCCCTCTCCCCGACTACTTCCTCCAGCTCCTCCTTGGGGACCCCGAGGCGTTCCCAGGCCAGTCGAGAGACATAGTCTCTTCAGCGTGTCAAAATTATTTTCCTTATTTTGTTTTTTATTGTCAATAACTTAAAAAAGGCAAACTTTCAAAAAACATATCATGGCAGTTCTTGAGGTTTATGTCATATTCACCACATTTACTAAAATATCGATATTGGCATCAACATTGGCAATTTTGACCATTATTGGATCAATACTAAAATACCTCTTTTCAACCTGTAGGGGGCAGCACACAGACAGTTTTGACTATCTTTTCAAGAATTAAACAAGTTTATTTCAGCTTGTCAAAAATGTGACCAACAGTCAGCACTTTTAAAGCCCCATTTGTAGAGGTCAACAGACATAAAACGGTTAATTTAGGATTTGGTTACCCTTTAAGAAACCATTTTATCCTCATTCTATATTAAACTCTTTTTTCCATAAATCCTAACCTTACAGTTGATGAAATTATCAGGTGCTGATGCTCCCTGTGACTTTCAGTTCACCTTAAAAGAGAAATAGACAAATCTATCACAGCAGCTTTCATTTTGATCACTATTTGAATGCTTATGTCACAGAAGGAAGGAATAAAAACTGTTGTCGTTACTCTTTTGTCAGGGGAAGAGGAGTGATAGACATTAGAATGAGATGTGTTTATGAATCCATAGGGAATCAGAGCTCCGTTGAACAGGTGTCAGCTCACAGCTGTGTGAGCAACAGCTGTTACACAAGGCTGTCACACCCAGGAACGGCGAGGAGCAAAACAATGCGGTGATCTGAGATGTCTGTCTGTGAGCCCTGACCTAAATCCCACTGAACATCCGTTGAAGAACAGAAACTTCTGGTAGAGCCGGAGACAATTGGAGCACTTTGCTCAAAGGGATTACCTGCTGACAGGTGCAGACGTCTCACTGACTTCTGCAGCAACTGTTGGTCTCAGAAGGTTATGCAACGAAATGTCAATAAAAGGGTTTTTCCATTCTTGTCAGGACTGTTGGATTCGTATGATTCGG
>NC_050532.1:2716368-2720071 GCF_002922805.2 Oryzias melastigma | reverse complement strand
GATTGCTGTCTGTCGTTGACGCTGCATGATAAAGCTGTGTTAATAAAGTTCATCTGGAAAGCTACGCTGTCTGATCTGTACGACCTACCAACATAACAGTTATTTAATATTTCAGTTGATTTATTCTGAAATAATATTCCTCCCTTTTCATTATTCATAATTATGTTAAAAAGTTACAGTTTTGAAGTTTTAAAAATTGGCATTCTTCTAGCTCTTTGGACTATTTTGGCATTTACTAAGATGTTTTAGGCTACTTTGGTGTTTAGCTAATATTTCAGCTACATGCTAGCTGTTTTGGATAATTTAAGCTGTTTTCCGTTTTTTTTAGGTTGTTTTCAAGTTTAGCTATTTTTTCTGCTACATGTTAGCTGTGTTTTTTCTTTTTCCTTTTTTTTTGTTTTTTTAGGCTAATTTGGCATTTAGCTAATATTTTAGCTGGCTATCAGCTTAAGTGATTTCAGCTATTAGTTTCAGTGATTTCAGCTATCAGCTTCAGCATTTTTAGCTATTAATTCAGCATCTTCAGCAGCCAAATTCAGCTTACAGCATTCACTCTAGCATTATCACAGGTAATGATATACATCTAGTTCACAATTATGTTAATAAGTTTCACTTTTAAAGTTTTAAAAATGTAGTTTTGGAGTGTTCAATAAATGTTTGTCCTCTTCAGCCCACGATCTAAGGCGTGTTTGTATTTTGACCCCCTGTGTGATTGAGTTTGACACCTCTGCTGTAGATTTTTTCTTTACTGACCCTCAGACTAAACACAGAACAGGTTGCTGGAGTGATCATTTTCAGTATCATACGTTCTTCAATTCAAATGAACTTTTCAAACCATAACTGGAAGTGCTTTGAGAAAAAGAAGACCTAAGGTGTGAACCACAACTACCCATTTGGGACAGACACGTCTATTAGATATGTAAACCGTGGATATGTTATAGATGTGCATCATGTATGTGACAGACATCTATTCATAGAGGTTTATTGTACATCTGTTTAGATCTCCAGCAGACAACTTTCCCACAGTCAATGGTGTCGCATTCCCATCATGCCTTGGGTATTGCAATAAAGCTCCCATTTCTCTTGAGGAGGGTTAAGGTTAATTAAATAGGGTAATGAATAACCTAATAATTTAGAGGTTAATGGTTGTTTTGTGTGCTTTAAAGACCATCTTTCAACAATGCAAGAGAGGAGGGTAGACGTAAAGAGGTATCCTACAAGATCAGTAATGCTAAAGAAGGATCTGAAAACGACATCACTTTGGTGAGCGTGTTCAAAGTATGAAAAGTGTACTTGTTAGTACATACAGTAGTAGATCCATTTGTGCTGCCACATTCAGATAAGACTTTGGTGTTAACAGTGTGAAAGTATGGATTCATCCTTGAATCAAAGGTTGAGGTACAAACTGAGTTGGAGGAGGCTAACTGGTGCGAAATGTCAAAGCGGTGCAAATCTCTCAAATCTTGCTCCAGGTTTTTTCATTCACAGCTTTCAATATAGGAAAGACTTAGGAATTATTGTTGTTGAAGGTTTAAAGATTCGAAAAACACAGCAAAAAACCTCCCATATCGCCAGTTTAACATATCTAATTCTCGACAGACATAAACCATAATTATGAATTTCTTCTCCGCGATCAATCTTCACAGGGTTGGCACTTCTGTAAATTATTTTGGACACCAACTCCTTTAGGGAAAATGTATATTCTGTATTTTCAGAAACTCAAAAAAGCATAATAAGATATTTAACATAAATAATTATTGCAAAATCCATCAATTTAACTATAAAACACCAAATTAACTTAAATTAGTTAACAATGTAGTTTTTAAAAAACTATTCAAAACTATTTACATCTGAGAACTTTTGCACGTATTTATGTAACTACCTCTGTCACTGAATTATGCCTTGTATACATATTTGTTGTACACTTCCACTCTGTTCAATAAAGTTAGGAGGAAATAAAGGACCTTGAGGTAACCAAATCAGAGTCTCTGATTGGTCAAAGTTCAGCTGTTTGGTGTTCAAGCAATCTAAAGTTCAGCTGGTTGAGCGTTCAGTGAACGTCTAGTTTGTTCTGAAATTGACTTAAAAATGTGGATAGCGATTCATAAACATGGGTGTTTACACGTATGTAGATCTCATCAGGGCCTGGTACCTGACCACACTGTTTAAGGGTTGCAGATAGACGTATCATTTGGAAAATACTTTGTTTTGATGTGATCAGAATCTCCGTCTTTATACCTTTGGAGATTTCACCACAAATGATCGACGGGGTTTATGAGCAATTTTTGTAAAAAATAAATATTTAAAATCAATTAAACATCAGGCCCTGAATCTATAATCTATGGAAGTTTGTTTTCTTTGAATGGAATCAAAAATGAATACACTTTTTCATATTTCAAATGATCTGAAAGGGTGTATAGATAATATCTAGACATCTTTTGCTCACTGGAGAGGAGTCAGAATTATGGAAAACATGATTAAACACAGTGTTAAAGCACCATATTAATGATCATTCACAGCTGTACTTAATAGTCACACATCACAGGTGTGCTTCTGTCTGTTCTAGTTTTAAACATGATGTGCTTTATCAAATCAGCAAATCTCAAGCAGATTTACAAACGTGTCGCTTTCACAGTACGTGCTGGAGTTGTTTCATTCACTGCAGCACTTCAAACACCTTTAATTGTATCTTCTTGCTGGCACACATTCCCACGTGAACACAAACCCACACTTCAGCTCATTTCCAACAGATTTTGTTCACACCAATGTTACATATCATCTGCTCATCTTTCAAACGAATCCGTCGTGTTTTTTGCAGACTAGGAGAAAGCCAGAGCAGCTGGAGGGCTTGGTCTATCTGTGCCCTCCGTCTGAATCCGTCATTCCTCAAAGCTGTCAGCATGTTCAGCGAGTATTTATAGACGTTGCATGATACATTCAAAGCACTGGATCCACAGCGTGCGCGTACAATGATTTTTTTTCAACAAGGTGGAAAAGAAATCACTTTATGTGTGAAAACAGTTATTTATTCTGTCGCATATTCATCAATGGAGAGCAGAAATTCATCATAATGAGCCGAAAATTAAAATAAACAAAACTCCTGTCATTTTGTCACCACGCTCAAAGCAGAAGCAGTTCTCACTGAGAATTCAGTCTTCCACACTTGACAGATTGCCACAGCATTTGCATATTTGAGCGCAGCTGAAGTCCTTTGTGTAACAGCCATGGTTTCAGCCCCTCTACTGTACGTACACCGAGTGCATATCCACTCCCTGCATGATCACTGAAAGGTTATCACATCCATCAGAGGAAATACTCCTCACACTGCTCTCTAGACATGCAGAAGACAAATACAAAGATATGAAGGAGACCTTGAAAAGAATGCATGGTCTGTTGTAAGAATGATGCAAAAGGAAGCTGCAGGAAATTAGGACATACTAGGATCTAAAAGTGATTACTAAATTAAACATGGATACAAGAAGAGAACAATAGTGCCACTGTTACAGGGAAACAATGAATAATAGCACCCATGAGGCAAGCCTTCAGTCTGCACCGATATACGTACAGTAAGTCACTGCTCTGCCGCCCTCTAGTGGTCAAAATAGAGAATACGACCGAAAAAATCTAAATTTCTAGACATTTCCTCTGATTTCGCCATTAAAACTGTCAAAAGGGTTAGTTAAAAAAAAAATACTTCTTCTTT
>NC_050532.1:2710413-2716105 GCF_002922805.2 Oryzias melastigma | reverse complement strand
GCCATTAAAACTGTCAAAAGGGTTAGTTAAAAAAAAATACTTCTTCTTTAAATGTTGTTTTTGCTACAGAGCTCTGCAGAGAAGTGTAGTTCTCCTGACTGTCAATGTCATGAAACTGACTAAATGTGTTTGTGGATAAAAAAGATAAAAACTAAACCTTATAAAAAGAGCTGTTTTACATACTGAAATTAATAATACTCCACAAAACAAACAAAACCTATATGCAAATACTTATGTAAATGTAAAAAAGGTGACTGATGAAAACAAAGGCTAAAAGAGTTCAAATACAGAGCAGGGGAGCAATGAAACAAACATCCCTTTAGAACTTCTTGAATGTTTTTAGGACAAATATTAATTTCTGATTAAGTAAAAATAAATGTAAAAGTGTATTTGTTTTTTGACAAGAACGTTTTTTGTTCTGATGTTTGGATGAAACGGTTAAAAAACACTAACGAGGAGAATGCAGATCAATGTTTTTGGATTAGAAGATTTGGATCTTCAGTTTTACTTTCTGAGATTTTCAGAAGTCTTTGGGAAAATCTGTTAAAAATCTTCGTGACACGTCAGTGTGCAGAGGTTGACCTGTCTGGGTGTAACTGTTTTATGTATTTATTTTTAATTTTATTTAATCATTTTACATTTTTAACTCCACATCAGTGAGTGACCCTTCTCTCAAACAGGGTCACTTCAGTGGGACCTCCCGGGTCTGGTTCTTCGCTCAGATCTGGGGGGTCCTGTGTCAGTGTATTCTGTAAACTTGATTAGGGGTCACTGATGTGGACAGGTCCCTAAAATATTTTATCTTTGCTTATATGTTGTATTATTGTATGGAAGAAATTGAGATTTTTTTTCTAAACCAAACAGAAAATTCTATTTTACAAGTTCCTTCATTTGTAAAACGAAATAATTTACGAAAGCCTATTTTTGCCATATTGTGACATTTTTGCAGAAGATTTATTTTATTGCCTTGTGTCAATAAAACGATTCAAATTTTATATCTGTTTTATTGATAAAGAAAAAAAGAGAACATTTTAAAGGATCCTTTAAGGCCTTTCAGTGCGTACAGACACCTGTTCAACCAATAATACACATAAAACACAAAAACAGGTTTATAAAAACTAACTATATTAAAAAGAACAAAAAATAACCTTTACATTAGATGTATAAAGAGTTCCTAAAGCTAACATATTTACATTTTGTCCAACACCCCGTGGGCAGTCACAAACACTGGCGTCAAAGTGACAGCTAACAGCCGAAGTGCTGAAAGGAAACATTTACAGAAGAAACCATTTCAGAAATGACTTCATCTGCAGAAAACTCGGCGAGTCGAAGCTCCACTGGAACCCGCCGTGATGCAGCCTCAGATCATAAAGGACTGAGTCTGTTTGTAGCTCCTGAACTAAAAAAAAAACAAAAAACAAAAGGAACATTTCTTTAATCTGCATTTCATGCCAAACCCAAGACCATTCCCAGATAACACTCACATTACGGGAAGGTGGAGGAGGAGGTGGAGGAGGGCAGTAGGGCTTGTTACTGAAAGACAAAGCGTGACCCTTCATCAGGATCCGAGAGAAAACACTGAACAGAACCACAAGGGACACTCACCTTTTTGTCTTTTTACTCTCTGTTCAATAAAAAAAGAAAGAGAGAAAAAGTGAAAACATGAGATTTACTCAAGAAAAAATAAACAATAAAAAAGGCTGCAGCACTGATCTGTCAAAGACTGTCAGTAGAAACTGTTTCCTGCAGAGAAACGTGACATGAAGAGCAGTAAAGCCATAAAACTCCATCATGCAAACAGATGAGGAAGGAGCAGAAGCTTCACACCTTCATTCAGATCTGTCTGTTTTCACACTGGAATCATTAAAATCACAGCTGGGGACGGTCATTTCCCCAGAACTCAACACTTAACCCAAAATAAAGAAGAGAGCATTCACGGGGAACAGGAGGAAAGGTTTTTCAGATTGTGCTGTTTGGATTTACCTTCTTCTTTTACCTTCTCTGATGTTTATTTTGGACACTATCGGACTGAGGCAGTTATTATTTTCTCTAGCAGTACTAAAAAATACTCAGAGGTCTGAAACCTTCTACACTTAGAGAATCATTTGAGTGGATTTATTACTCAGGAGGAGCCACAAAGTCTGATTTCACCCTTTTGAAAAATAAAAACGCTAATTTGCATCTATGTTAATGTTACTTTTATCATATAAACTGTTGTTTCACACAAATACAAAACACTATTTCTTCTAAATGAATGTCTTCCTTTCAAAATAAAAGATGCCATTTGTCTTGCAGAATCACCTCAGTGCAGCAAATGTGGTAGTAGGTGGCTTAGGGTCAGTAATTAAAAAAATCTGTTTATTTTGATATTTTAGGGTATCTCAGTCAGAAATGTAAAAATCTCATTAATCAAAATAAAAGCAGAGTTAATTAAATTACTTTTTTGAACCATTATTCACACTTAAAATCCTTAAAAAATAGAGAATCTGCTAAATATTCTGATGTGCCTTAGATATTGTTCACTTAGAATACATCCTACATAGTGCTGCATAAATTACTTTTAAAGAGTGATTACTTTACTTTAGTTACTGGATGAAACTGTAATGAAATTACTTTACTCTTTCTCCAATTTAAAAAGTAATTCCCTGCTATTTAGATTATTTTGCTGTTTCTTGACTCTCATACAGCTAGCACACAAAGGATATATATATATATATATATATATATATATATATATATATATATATATATATATATATATATATACATATTTATTAGTAGGCCAATCTGTTTTGTTTCATTTGACCAAGATGATTTTATTGCACCAAAATGTGAGTAATGGAGACATCAGGGTTTCTTCCATCCATCCATTTTCTTGACCGCTTCATCCCTTTTGGGGTCGCGGGAGGGTTTCTTTAGTCTAGTAAATGTAATTGAATTACTAAAATTTGACCTGTAATTGAGAGGGCTGAGTATCACCAATTATTTCCAGAATTGATTCAATTCCAGTTTTTTTATATTCTTTTGATCCACTCATTTCAATTTGATTCAGTTCAATTTTGAGTTTACACAGTTTACACATTTAGACACATTTGTTTAGAAATACATTAATAATCTATTTATATGTTTTGAAGATATTCACATTATTCTGACACAGTTCACATACTGTACAATGTATTAGTGAAATTATGATGAGATTGTTAATATCATTCAGTGTTATAAGGTGTTTCAAACAGAGAAGCTAAAACAGTTATTTCTCTTTGAGGGCGTTTAAGTTTGACCACTAGGTGGCAATCTCGCTTTAGCATTACACCTTTTTCCAGAAGTATAAGAAAGAATCAGCGAGAAACTGAGTTTTAAACCACAAATTGTTACTTAAAAAAATATTTCCTTAAAAAAGTTTGAAAAATTCATGCATGTGAGTAAATAAATATGTTCATTTATTCAGCATTGTATGCTTAGGTCAACTGAGCGTTAGCATTAGCCGTACTAAGGGAAATCCCATGATACATTAGCATCAAGCTAGCAGACTTTAGCTTTTTGTGTTAGATCGATCTGTACTTTTATGGATTGATTTGATCTATTGATCTATTAAGCTTAGATTGATTTTATCAACCCAGTCCTGGTAATTTAGTACATTACTACGTTACTGACAACAGTAGTTCAATTACAGTAATTTGTTACTTTGTAATGCATTATCCCCAACACTATTTCTACACAACATGTACATGGTCTATAGTATATTTTCTATACTTATAACTATAAACAATAAAATAAACATCAAGTGTTCTGCTTTTTGCTGAGGGATTGTTTTGTTTGTACCGCGATCTGCTTGTAGACAAAAGCAGGAATCACTTGCTAATGAACTCTGGTGTGATGCACTGCAGTATGGATGCAGGTGGACCGATGAACAAAAAGAAACTACAGACTAAATTCTGTGAGTTTGTGCAGATGACCTTAATGAGAGACGGAGAAACACGTTTGTGGCATCAATACTCACTGTTGCAGCAGCCTCTGCGGCGGCAGACACAAATGCAGATGCAGCAGAAAAGGACCAGAGCCACAAACCCAGATGCTCCAGCTATCAGAATGGTCATGTTTAAAGGATCTGGAGGGACAGGGATTTACATAGATATGTGAGTTAGTCGTATGTGGTTTTTATTTAAATGTTAAATATTCAAAAGTCTCTTACAGTCCAGAACTTTCAGCTGTTGGGCGACACAGCTCTTGGGTGCCCCCACACTGTTGGAGGACTCACAGCGGTACATCCCTGAATCTGCTTTAGACACGCTTTTCAGCTTCTGCTCATCAGAGAAACAAACTCTGTTAGGGAGTTTTTTCGTTCTTGTAAGTTTTAGTGGATTCTTCCTTTCTCTCTGCTCACCAAAGTGCCTTTCTTTGTGTCGACGCTGTAGGGAGTTTCTCCGGAGGCTTTCAGAGGTTTGTTGTCTTTGTACCAGCTGTAGGTGGCTGGAGGGACGCTGAGCTTATCTTTACAGAGAAGCTCCAGGTCTGCGCCGATGAAAACCGAGCTCGGCACGTCGCAGGACGGAACATGTGGAGGCACTGAGGCGGGACGGAGCAGAGGAACTTCAGAAGTCTAACAAATTCATCTTTATTTACAATCTTTTCTCTGTACATGAGAAGGTCTCAAAATCATTAGAAAGGCTTTACTAACAAAATAAATGTCTTTTGGTTTGTTGGGTTTGGAGAATTTTGGGATTAAAATATGTATTTTATATTTAATCCACTGCCACAAACTCTTTTAAACCCAATTTTTTACTTTTCTTTTTTCATTATTGTTTTCTTAAAGCAACTTTTTCACTTTTTTCAGAAGTTTCTAGGTCTCCACCTATGTTTATATGTGTCCTTTGTGTCAAGAACCTTGCTGATAAAAGGGGCTCTTATAAATGAATTGGTTGACTGACTTACCGACTGATCATAAACATCTATTTAAAGCAAATTTAACTTCCCTTTTTAGTTGTTTATCAAGTTTTTCTAAATGTTTAGCCCCTCAAACCCCCAGAGGCCTGAAGTCTTCAAGCAGTCTTTCACCACAGCAAAGTTTAAACCTTTAACACTTGATACTAAAACACTAAATCTTTCACATACTGTAACTTTTCAACCGTTAACACGGAAATTCCAGTAGATTCTGAAGGAGAAAAGCGTTGAAAAGTTGCATTAAATCAAAAAACATAAACACTGGAGCTCTAATGTGAAAGAGTTAGGAAAACTAGTTATAGAACAGACAGAAAACTCTCCTTAGATCAGGGTCTGGAACCTTTGATGCTTGAAGAGCCGTTTGGACAAGTTTTTACTGGCCAAAACGCAGCAAGAGCTGCACAGTCCAACTTCACCATTTAGAAAAATACACTTTACTTTACACTTTTGTGGCCATTAAGCCAATCATAGCTGTGGAAAAAAGATTTTTATATTTCCTTTTACTTTTGACAACAACTTCCTTTCAAAGTAAAGTAAAAACTGTGTCAAAAAAGATTTAATTAAAAATGTAAGAAAGCCAAGTCAAATATTGTATTTAGCATTTGGCAGATGTCATTTGTGACTTTGGACTGTGGAGGGAAGCAGGAATGGACCATTTCTCTCCTCTATCCAGCCCAGAAGTTTAAATAAACATCAATAGTATTTCTACGGAAGAGGATTAGGGCCACTGAAAAAAAAAAAAAAAAAAAAA
>NC_050532.1:2705804-2710268 GCF_002922805.2 Oryzias melastigma | reverse complement strand
AGGGGATTCACAGATGACAAAAAGAACAACGAGGAGTGGTTATGATGGTTTAAGGGAAAAGCTCATTTTATATGTTTGTCGCTCCAAATGAACTTAAAAGTATATAGAAAATAGTTTAGATATTCTATGTTATAGTTTTGCATTTCAAAAACAGGTATCTTTAAAATAATTCAAAAGTTTTTACCCAATTGGCAGATTTTCTTTCAAAAAGAAAAAAAAACCCCAACAAACTACATGATTGATCATTTTCTGTTAATCTGAGTGTGCCCTGGTTTGAGTTTAAGACTATTTTACTTTATAATAGAGTTTTACTGTTTAGTTCTAACCCTTTAAACTATTTTTTTTCTTTCTATGACTTTAAATGATCAGAACGTTCGTCTCATACCGAGCACACTGAGGGTCACAGTGGCCTCCCCCAGACTGACGTGGTCCTCGCTGGCCGTCACCTCACAGCGGTATTCTCCAGAGTCCTTCAGGGTGACGGAGTGGATGGTCAGGGTGGCTCCCTCTATCTTGGCCCGCGCTGCATACGGTCCTGAGGAGCACAGAAGATGAAAGAGGTACGACGATCATGAAGGAACTGTATCAGTCGTTCCCAGATACTCACCAGTGAACTTGTTGTTAAAGTAAACAAAAGTCACTCCCTTCCCTTTTTTCTTCCACTCAATGCGGGGATTGTGGTCTCTTTCTGTCCTGAACTCACAGAACAGAACAGCATCTGGAAATCAACAGCAGATAAAAACATTTGAACATTTTTATTAAAACAAGAAACAAATTCTCTTCAGTTAAGAGTTGTTACATGTATGTGGAGATCATTTAGAGACATTATTTCTCCCTTTTCTCAGAATGTGCCTCAATGTCAAACTCTGACTTTTAATTATTCATTAAATCTCAATGGCTCTAAATGAAAAGGACAAAAAGCTGTTAAAAGTAGATTTAATTCTTCATCTGGAATATTTTTCTTTGAAATAATGCAATAAAAACAATTATTCCAGAAAGAGTTAAAAGTTTTCTAACACTAATCCATTGCTGCTTACATTTAGGAGGGAAAGAATGTTGAAATCTTAGAATACTTGCAAGGAAATAGTTCCAAATCTTTCAAATCTATGGTTTTGGGTGGATTCAAGTTCATGACATCAGGCTGAAAGTTAAAAATGGTCACAGCGACTGAACAAAGAAGACTTGTGCTTCACATATAGATGGTATATGCAGAACATTTGCTTGGATTGTCACTCACTGGATTCCACAGAGTTAATTAAATGTTTTTATTTAGCTCTGTGTTGGTTGCAGTCATGGCTGAAGATGATGACAGCAAGCCTTGACCTTTCCTAAAAGGGTCAATAGGTGGGTCAACCCATTCATGATTTACAGATTCAATTTGTCAACTTGTCATTTGGGGTTCAGGACAAGGGCTGAAAGAACTGGAAGCCCCAAGAACAATCCATTCTCACTCCCGACACGCGGATGCGTGGTTTTTGACATTTTGGGTGTCTCCAACTCGTCGTTTTTTGACATGTTGGCTCTTTCCATGAAATCAGGGGTGCCCAACCTCTGGGCTGCGTACTGGTACTGGTCCAAAGACTGCTTGGTCCACAGACAAGGAAAAAATCCATAGCTAATCCCCCAACCAGACCAGATCGGTACCGATATCCATCCCTAACACTGTAATGGTACCCTAACCCGGTACCGTTTCCGCGGAAGCGTCCAGAATGTCAAAAAAACGACAAGTTGGGAACACCCAAAACTTCAAAAAGTGGCGCAGAACCATACGTCCACATATGCCAAGTTGGGAGTGAGAATGTGTGACCAAGAGCCCCAGAAAAGGGACCTGCCACCACTGGAAGCACTGAGCAACACCAACTCTCCCAGTCAGAGACAAATCCTGGCCATCCAGAAGGTCGCTGACAGGACACTACACTAGACAGGTCACCAGCTGGCCCCAGAGTGAACCCAGCACAGGACGTCGTAAGCTCCCGTCACCAAGCCGATGACTAAAAATGTGGAGTGGTGAGGACGAGAACCAGTTCCACAGGGACATCAGCACCCCTTGACTCAGAAGTGAAGCGATTCCTAAAGGTCAGAGGTCACAGGTCACAGGGATAGCCCTCTGTGGGAAGAGGAAGGCCCACCAGACCAGAGAAGGCGGTGCCCAAGAGACACAAGCATCACCATGATAGCAGCTGCTGGTTCACCCTCAAGAAGTGGTTGGAGACGAAGATCAATGCCAGTGGAGGCGCGAATGAGGGAATTTTATATCAAGAGGACATACAGCAAACTAAAAGATGGAGTCGATATTTGGTGTGTGGGCCGCTGTTGTGACACTCTCTGTGTTAATAGTGGTGTCCAAGGACCGTCCCACCAAAGGGAGGGGCCTCTGGTCACACCCAAGATGGCATCAGAATCAATCTGTAGCTGGAAGTGAAAATCCTAACTTTAGTCGCATTGTGTAAGCAGAAATTTCCTAAACTTTGAAATTACATTTTGCAAATTTTTTTGATCGGAGCCATGAAAGGCCGTTTTTTTCTCTGTGACAGAGTGTTGCGGATAAAAAAAACGTTAAAAAGAGAAGAAGCGGGAAAAAATGTCAAAAGTTTAAAACGATACTGTTGTGTGGCTTGTTGCTCTGGCAGGGGGAGGGACTTCCGGCTTTTCATGTTCAGGCACCATATTTTTTCTCTGTAGCCAGATTCCAAAGGACCCCCATCTCTAAAAACCTATTAACCTGTTAACACCTTCTGTCAGCTGGCAAAACTTTTCAACCATTTACCAGTGGATTCTGAAGCCCAGAAAAGCATAGATCATAGATCACAGGTGCAATCAACCCAACTGATCCTGTCACTGAGAAAAGCAGCTTTGCACCATCATGCAACACTTTTTGTTAGTAGAACATAAAAAGCCGAGAGGAAAATCAGAATTAACTGATTCATGTCGATCACATAAATGTGCCCCTCCCCCCGGTAAAAGCAGCTGGAGGAGGGGCACAGAACTGTATAGCATCCAAGGAGGGAGGGGCTTCCACCGCCACGGAAACCAATCCCATACAGGTGTCACAGGTAGACATGTATTGTTTTACTGGACATATCAAGGTGTTGACGTCACCCACAGAAAATGCCTTACCTCCGGCACACAGGAAATGAGGCCAAACACATCACTGTGGCTTCCTGTTTGTCTGCCGCCATTTAAAAACCCGTAAGAGTTATTAGTCTGAGTCGGTTTGAGCCATGTTTTTAGAGGAACCACTTCTTTCTTATTTATTTATTAAAAAGGGACAAGACAAAAAACACATTGTTACAATTTCAAATGCAACCAATGCCATGTCCACAGGCTATCTAGCTAACAGCTAATTTGCAGACCAGGTCCCTGAGAATAAACAGCAAATACACAAACATTAATACATAAAATATGTGTAATCCAGAATAATCACAACATATCAGTGGAATAACAACAGGCTTGATTGGACTTAACACTAGAATTCCTAAACCTGCGCAAATTTGCGCAGGGAAGAGTCCCGTCCCCCCCCCTTTAGTCCGAGAGCCCATTGTTGTGTCATGGTGGGTCACTGATGAGCCATTATCTTGCCCATCTATATGTTAATGCAGCATGTAGTACCTAATGTGTATTTGAACTAACAGGTTGTGTGGGGGTTGTAGTTACCTGATGCATGTGGACAAGTATTGGCTTTCCTGCTTTTACTCACATTTGAACTAAAGTTCCATCTCATTCCTAACCCAGAGTTCAATATGATGTTGCTCCACCTTTTGCTGCTATTGCAGCTTCTAACTCTTCTGGGAAGGCTGTCCACAAGGTTGAGGAGAGTATTTATAAGAACTCTGGATCATTCTTCCAAAAGCTCATTGGTCAGGTCACACTGATGTTGGTGGAGAAGGTCTGGCTCTCAGTCTCTGCTCTAATTCATCTCAAAGGTGTTCTATGGTGTTCAGTTCAGGACTCTGTCCTCCATGTCTTTATGGACCTTGCTTTGTGCTCTGGTGCACAAAAATGTTGGAAGAGGAAGAGCCCGCTCCAAACTGTTCCCACTAAGGTTGGGAGCATTGTCCAAAATGTCTTAGCCTCCTGAAGCATTGAAAGTTCCTTTCACTGGAACTAAGGAGTCGGAAAAACAAGCCCACACCATCATTCCTGCTCCACCAATGCAGTCTGAAACGTCCTGTTCTCCTGCAACCTCCAAACCCATACGGGTCCATCAGATTTCCAGATAGAAAAGTATGATTCCTCCCTCTAGAGAAGACGTCTCCACTGCTCTAGAGTCCAGTGACGGCGTGCTTTACACCACTGCATCCACGCTGTACATTGTTCTTGTTGACGTGTGGCTGCAGCTCCTGCCATGGAAACCCAGCTCTCTGTGTACTGTAATTATGCTGATCTGAAGGTCATATGAAGGTTGGAGCTCTGCAGCAACTGATTGCAGAAAGTCTATGACCTCTTTAGACTTTCAGCATCCTG
>NC_050532.1:2685578-2703623 GCF_002922805.2 Oryzias melastigma | reverse complement strand
AAAGCATCAAAAATGTATCACCCCCCCTCCTCCCCCATGTCACCAGTTTGTCATTTATTGTTTTTGTCTGTGTTAAAAATACTTATTTTACCTGCAAATTTAAACCTTACAATCTGTATTGCGAAATCAGGAAGTCGTTGATGGTTTAAGGTGATCACCACAACACTACTTTGAGATGGGGAGGGGGGCATTGCAGCAGAAGCTGAAAGTTCCAGGGATTCTAGTGTTAAGCCATTGTTTCACTTCAAAAGTAAATTGTTCAGATCTGGGAGGGCTTTTACTGTCACCATTCATGAGTGAGCTTGATTGAAACCACATCTATTACACTGAAGAAAAGTGGCTCGGGAGAATCTGTCAATCAAACGTTTGAGGTGGGACAGCTGAGACATCTAATTGGTCAGTTTATAACTTGAAGACATTGCTATTAAGAAAATTTCTCAATGGGATTTTGGTCTTCTTGAAACTAATAGCATAGTAGCACAGGGTGTTGCTTCCGAAGACCAGATATCAGTAGATCCAGATGCTCTCACCTGTATGCTCATGGACCTCCACTTGGGGTTTACTGCTGCTCACCGTCACAGACTCACAGACAGGACCTACAGGGGGTTAAAACACCAACAAAATCAAATGTTATAGTTCTGGTTGAGAACTTTTATTAGCTTCCTCAGAGTTCACATGATAGAAAGACTTTTGAATTGACTTAATATAAATATTATAAATTATTACACACATACCTCTGATGGTGCATTTTAATGATACATTTTTTGATTTGAAATTTTAAGGGCAAAGAAAAACTTGATTTTTTGTTGTCCAAAACCAGAGAAAAGTTCCTAAACCTAGCCAGAGTCAGACACATGGAGTGTGCAGCTGCAGCCTGGTGGTACCAGGATCCATGGACTGCAGGAATGTAAATGAAGAATGATCTCTGACACAGAGCTTTATCCCGACCTGATAACCTCTGTCAGGGTCTGTCCCTTCAGCGTGCAAACGCACAGCCTCACAATGTGAAACAAGACCCAAGAAATAAAAACTGGATCAAAAATGAACTAGAGATTTGTTTCTCAAGCTGTTTGCCGTGGAGAGGAGAGCCAAACATTTCAAGGCCGTGTGCCACACACATGCACGGTTTGCTGCTGCACACAAAGCCAGCTTGTATGAAAGTAACCTAACCCTCTTCAGCTGACACGCCGCACACCCGGACATCTACACATGTGAAGACATGATGGAAGCCTAATCCCCCTGAACTGTTTGCTGTACTTTGACCCAACCTTTACCCGGCAACAACACGCCGTCCCTGTAACCAGGATCAACTGTCTCAACAGCAGTAAAGCAATGCAGGGACAAAAAACGCAAAATCTGATGCAACTTTTTAAGTTAATGTAGGTTAATTTAAATAAAAAACAATGTTTCAATGTTTTTTTCCTTTTTTATACTGTATCTTGACACATAAAATAGTCTTTATCTTTGGGGTGTTGGCAGGAAAAATGCAAAACAATGTGTACTAGAATGTTTTTGAACTCTTTGCAATCAGAAGATAGAGGGTCATCCTCTGGAACACTGCAGTACTGGCAATTGAGTGATCTGTTCAAACAGAAACAAGCAACTTTTGCTTCTACATGTTGGTTTTTCCTACAAATTAGGAAGCAAGATCTTTTAAACCCTTTAACCCCAAAGCTCCAGTGTTTGCGTTATTTGTTTTATTGTAATTTTTTAATTGCTAACATGATAATTTCAGTAGCAGAATCTACTGAAATGATCGTGTTAATGATTAAAAATTGGCAGTATTTTAAAGATTTTGGTGTTCAAATCAAATCAAATCAAATATACTTTATTGTCCCGAAGGAAATTTGTCATGGATTTCACAGTGCCAGTGGCTGCATGGCTACATTCACACATACACACAACATACAAAATAAAAACACAAGAGTGTTAAAGCGTTAACCACAACAAAAAACTGGTTTCACTTCAAACTTTCTGGCTCCAAAAAGGTATGTTTTTTTTTTTTTTTTTTTTCAAGGACATAGTTTCTGCAGAATTCCAGGAGTTATTAGACATTTTGGGTGTAAGTTTTGGGTGGGACGGTGTGGAATAAGCCCGCCTCCACTTCCTGTCACCCATCTGTTTACATGCTAAACATAATAACATAATATTAATAATAATAATAATAGAGAAGATCAGGACCATCCTTAACTGGATGGATTTGTTAAAGAAATTATAAAAGTGTTGCATAGTTTTCTGTTTGTGGAGGACAAGAACTTAATGATTTGTTAAATTAACACACCTAGGAGAGACAGACGAAGGGTCATAGTGCAAATGAGGACAACGATCTACTTATAAAAAGTACAAACATGTGCAGGAACAATGTTTTTATGTGCTTTTCAATATAGGGCACCGACAGACTGGAACTTTCTCCAAAAAAAACTTTCAGCTTTCAAAGCTCATAACTTTGCCCTTTGTATTTTAATTTTATGACATGATCTCCCAAAAAGAGATCAGTGGATATCAATGGGATTTTTTTCCTGGTTAAATAAATGTGAACGTCTTCTTAATGCTTATCTTTCATATACTTTTCTTTAGAAAAAAAATAAAAAACATAAAAAGTCTCATTCTAACATAAATAATGATTACAAAATAAGTTATTAGCGGATTACATTACATGTTATTTTTAAGGTTGATCCATAGAAACGAATAACTTTATGTTGAAGTCATCCATCTGTTCTCCAAACCCACTAAATCCCTATTTGTGGTCAGGGGGTTGCTGGAGCCTAACCCAGTTTTGGTTTGGCATAGGTGGGGGGTACACCCTGTCTGTTGCAGCTGCACATATAGGTACACTAGATGCATCAATTAAAGCATGTTTCTGTCCTGTGGGACCACTATCTCAGCCACCTGGTAAAATCAATGTCTATACACCCACTTTTTATGCTTTGATGGATTGCAGAGGTTAAATAAAGATTACAGAGTTCAGACATACAAACTGAATTGGCAGTTTTAGTTAAGAAACTGATTTATATTTATGAATGTGTAAAAAAATACAGTAAATACTTCAGTGCCTCTAAGGAGGTTTGTGTTTTTTTACAATTAAGTTTAATGAGATAAAATGTTGTTTTAAAAAATTGGTTTAGCATAATTAAAATATTCATATGTTCATGAAAAACATGATCAAACTAAAACAAATTTATTCTGTTGAATGGTAAATTTGAGCATAAATAGGAACATAAATAAAAACCAAAGCTGAAATCTGAAAAGAAACCAAAAATATATAAAAACTATTAGCCAATCAAACTATTTTTTAAACAAATTACAGGATTTATCTTTTTATAAGAACCAATTCTTCATCAATAAGTGTTTTAGTGATAAATATTTGGCTAAAACCATGAAAACAATCCTTTCAAAACTGTGCTGTTTAAGATTTATTATAATATTTTCATTTTATACATGTTTAATTCTATTATTTATTAATGTATTTCCTTCTGGTTTGATGTTTTTAATGAAGTGAACCAGCAGTGAACAGATTTTCTATTAGATTTACAGTTTTGATCTTCTCCTCTGTCTGCTTTCCTCATGGGTATGTAGAAAGATCAAAACACAAACACATCAGAGTTGCAATTATCAGCATAAAAGTGTTTGAAAAGCTCTTTTAAAATTCACAGAACCACTTCAAATCCGTGTTTCCTGATAACCAGCATATTTTTATTATCTTGGTCCAATCAGCAGCGGGGTCAGTCAGGGGTTATCTTCAAACTGACACTGTGAGATCTCAAACTCCTCCCAGGTAGCAGATGCTGCATCTCATCAGGCTTTAAATCTTGGGTTCAAACAGCATCAGAGCGCGCTCAGTGTAAACACGAAGGCCCGCCACTCCCTGCACAATCTCTGACCAGGCGGCTGAATCCCGTCTCCTCCCTCTACATCCACCACACATGAAGTCCACCCAATGTATTATGTAAAACAGATGAACAGATTAAAGTAGACATGTTGACATAAACTTTTTATTTCATCAGAATATTCATTCATTTTGATCAAATTTTCCCTCATATTTGTGTTTAAACATACAAATTCATTGAGTTTAAGTTTTTCTGCTTTTGCAGTCCATCATAGTTTTTAACTGAGTTTAAGTGAAGATTCTTTTTTAAAATAGTTTTAATCAGCTTAGCGTTTGAAAATCATGGAAGCTTACCTTGTAGGATGGTGCTGAACAGCAGCAGAGCCAGCATCTTCATGGTGCTCAGGCTGGTATTAACTGAGAGTGTGGCTACGACGAGATGAACTTCCAGCTCTCTGCTACGTTTCCTCAAGTTTCACGTGCAGCACACACGCTCATGCATCCCCACAACTGACGGGGCGGAGGGAGACAAGCGTCCACTCAACAGGCAGAGCACACAAGGGAAACTTGAGCCTGACAGCAGTTTGCACTAATTTCTGTACTACTGCAGCTTCTGCAGCTTAAACTTGGACAAATTAGTTTTACTCATGGCTGTATTGTTTATTTTGACCAATTTTTCTTTGCAGCATCAGTAAAAAATCTCTAAATTAAATAAATATCTAAAGTTGAGCTTTTATGCAGATGATATGTTTGTGTTCTTCACTGTATCTGTGTTCTAACTCTCAGGAGCTGAGCGCTGTTCTGAATCCAAACAACACGACATTTATGAAGTCAGAAATAAAAAAGCTTCTGTCATAGAACTTAATTGTCATTAAAAAATGTTTGTGGATCTGTTATTGAGTTCACACAGAACTCTACAGCTGGATAGCTTCAATATTGCTCACCATTTTTTGCTACGTTAAGGTCAGCGTGGGGTTGTGAGAGGCTGTAAGCTAGTGGGAGGTAAACAAAGGAATGCTGGGATATCTACGTAGGGTTACTAACAGTCCTGCCCACAACCCTGAACTCGCTCTGCAGAAAAAACAACACAGACTTTTGGGGATTTTTTGGCAAAAACTGCTAAATCAAAATAAAAAAAAAAAACTTGAAACAATTTTACAATAGAAAAAAATATAGTTGGGGATGGACTTTAACATTTAAAATGAATTATAAACTGAAATAAAAAATACACTTGTTTAAAGAAAACAAAAGAGTAAATCTTAGACATTGTATGTTAGTCTCTGTTTAACACATTTAAAAAATATTAGCATTTTTAATATGAATATCATGTATTTTTTGATTGGCGGATAGGGGGACTTATTTAGCAATAAATAATCAGAGTTGGACTTTTTAACATTAGATTTGTCTTGAAATTGCTTCCTTTTGAAACCTGCCTCCAATATTTAATTAGGAAACTGAAATATAAGTGAATAAATAAGTAGTATCTTTATAAGCTTACATACTTTCCAGGTTGTGGTCACTAAACATCTAAAATCAGAATTATTTTTGAGCATTTACAAGAATAAATATGCAAATAAAACCAAGTTACCACCTTTTATTATTTTTATTTTTTATTTAATTTACTTTTAAAAATATACATTTTATGCTGTCAGAGCATCCGATATTGCAGATGGTTACATTGATTGATTTGCTGATTGACAGGTGAATGGATCAAACAGAGTTTACCACTTCACCTTGAAGAGAAAAACTGCAGTTTTTCCGGTCAAACTCCGCTCATTGTGTCCATCCCACTTTAAGCTTCCTTCTTGGGTGACATGGAGGATATCCCTTTTAGTCATAAAGAACTACAGGAGTGAAAGCGTACTTTAGTACAAGTTCTGTTGTACTCTGACAATAACTCTCAATTAAAAGTACGAGTGTGGACGAAGTCGATCCACCAAAGCCAAAGTAATCCTCAATTGGAGAGTAGTCAGTTACTTTTTGGAGGATTTTGATTAAAGTGAAGGACACTGTGCAGATTTATTTCTCTCACAAGTATTTTGCTGTTGTAATTTATTGTCAACACAAGTTAACACGTTTTTAATTGTATTAGATTTTAATCTTGATTATGTTATGGTTTTATTGTATTTTTAATTAACAGACTTTAATATTTTAATGTTTTTATGGTTCAAAATAATTGTTTTTTAAGAGTGCTAGTGTTACGAATGCAAGCAGCTGACCACTTTGAATTTCCTTCAGGTTTAATAAAGATTCTATTCTAGTCTAAACACGTTTAAAGCGTGTGCATCAGCAAGACAAATATGCAAAAATCTTCAGTAAATGTATTTGTTTCTGTGTAAAAAGATTTGTGGCTGAACATTTGAGCATACACATATAATGTAAAGCTGTAAAATATTTTTGTAAACCTGTAAAAAGTTTTATAAGTTCAGGTCCTGATAACAGCACATACACAAGTAGAAGTGTTTTCTCCCGTATAAACATTTTATGATTGGACTTTTGTTTTTTTCATGTTGTTTTATAAAATGTGAATTATTCTAACAGGATGAAACAAATCTAGTTCAAGAAGAAAAAAGCAAAAATAGACTTTGAGAAGATCTGGAGGAAACTATAGATAAATATAGATCATGCTGTGATATTTTCTACAAGAATAAATTACTTTAAACCAAAGATTAAATACAATATTTATGTAAATTAATTTTTCTTTTGATTTGTAAATAATCAGACATGAATCATTCCTTTAGTTCAAGTAAATAGAGAAAAAAAGTTCATCCTCAATAAAAATATTTTCTCTAAAACATACAAGATACATTAACAATTGTTTGCGTTTTTGTAACAAAATGCAAACAAAAGTTAAAATCAACTTCCAAGTCTTTCCATTTCGCTGGTGTAATGCTATAAAAAAGGAAAATCTAAAGTCAGACAAGCAGGTGAGAACCACAAACAAAGATGTAAGTATTAGCAAAGTAACAATGTATCAGCAAATTAAATAACTATTAGTACTTTGTCACAGAGAACAAAGTATAAACACAGGACAATCCAAGGTATGTCTGAATTCCTTCAGTACTCACTACATAGTGCACGATATGCTGCGTTCAACATTTTCTAGTGCTAGTCCAAAATCCAGTGAACTGGAAATTTGCCAGAAGTCTTTGTAAAAAACTAGTGTGCATCCATGCTCACTACATTAGCGAATATAGACCACAATGCATTCGGGTAAAAAAAGGTGTTTAAATGTAATTTTTAATAAACCATCCACATTTTCATCATTAAAAAAATAATGGATCCATAAAAAGACATAATGAAATGTTCATATCAATTTGATTTTCCTCTTGTGAGATCAGTGACAAAAAATCCACCATTTAAAAAAACAAAAGAAAAGTAACATCCATGGAACTAGATAGTCCGGCAGTGTATAGTTTTATAGTCGTTAGGGATTAAGGTGGGAATTCAGACATAGCCCAACACTGACGGCTGATGGAGAGACCCGTTAAATTCTGTGTGACTAATTAGTAAATTGCAGGCAGCTGTGACAGCTCCACAGATAAGTGGGCGGAGTCACAGTCAGCCTGCACAGAAACTCAAGAAAACCTAAAGAAAACTTAATATGTAAATCCTATCACATTTTGGGAACAAAGCATAGATTAAATGAAATAATTGTATTTAAAGAAACACACACATTCCCCATTATGCTGTAATACACACAGAGAGAATGAAGGACAGATGAATTACTCTTTTTAACTTCAGTTTGCTGCAGTTTTCTCATGATGGAATGATCTCCACACAGGAGAAAGCAACTATATATTTTAGTATGACAATTTATTACAAAAAATGCATCATTTTGAAGCATTTGTCAATCTGATCAGCTCATAGGAGGCAGACGGTTGATTGGTGTGGCTTTAATTCCTCAGATTTCAAGTCTTTAATGTGACCACCTCAGCATTATTTTTAGTGTCCCCCTCATGAATACTTTTCTAAGCACACTTATTAATTTTTCATAAAAATATTGAGTAATTTATATTCTGCAGCATGAAGATCACACATTAATATTGTTTTTCTTCATCCTGGTGATGTAAAAAGGGAGTTTATGATGGTTTGTTCTGTAAATATTTAAGCGGATGAGTCGTTTTATTGTGTTTTTTTATTAACTTGTGTCGTGTTTTGGACTTAGTTCCTGCTTTAACGCTCTGTGACACACTTTTTGATTCTTTTCCTGTACATTCTACCCAACAGTCAAAATATGAAGAATGGAAATCATAGTTTTCCACTTGTCCACACCGAGGTTGAGGCATGTAACAGCTGCCGCCGGACCGCTGTGACCTTGGCTATAAGGTTTCTAACCAGCACACAACAGCACATTGTCACCCGCTCCGGTCCGAGTGTGTCATTTGTGTCCATTTGCACACACGCACAGGCGCACACAGCGAGCACATGCATGCAGACATGTGTGTGCACGGTGAAATACTAGCTGTTGAAGCTTCAGCTGCAGCACCTGCTCAGTATTAACAGTCCCAGCTGCTCCGGTTTGAGTCAAACACGCTCGTGCAACACAGTGAGCCATTAGCATGCACACATGTGTGCAGGCCACGCTCGTGCTGCTGCACACAAACATATTTCACATCAACAAGCTCCTCAGGTTAATGAAGCAAATATATAGAAAGTAAAACTGTGAGAAGTGTATTATACTGTTTTTGATTAATCTCACCCAGAAATGTGTACATTTAACTAGCAAAAATGGAATCAGAGTTAATCATAAGTGACCTTTCCTGATTGTTCAAATAATTTCACTTAAAATGCTTAAATTCATTTAAAAAATAGAAAACCTGTCTTATGATCTTTAATTCTGGCTGTCCTCACTGACCTTCAATTGATTTACTGTGATGTACGGCACTCAAAAATGTGTCCAAATGTTTTAGAAGAACTTTGGTAATTTTAAAAATCACCCACACCGCTTTATGGATTATTATAGGAGCGATACTTACAACTGTTTGTGAATGAGTTGAATAAAGTTGGATTTATCTGACAGAAAACTAGTCACTTTTGTAAATTTACAAACATTTTATTTTTCTTGAACCAGAGAGCCACAGCGGGGAGGTAAAAAAGCCACATGTGGCTCTAGAGCCGCAGGTTGTTTCATTGTTCTAGAAAAGCAAAGACGTTCATGGATCTATGTGTCTGTAAGTGGGTGTATCAGAATAGAGCAGAACAGAGAGCTTGTGGTGTATTTTATACGTCACAACTACAAGGTTTTTCCAACTACTTTCTTCATTCGCTCCTGATTCACAATCACTTCTATATAAAAAATACTCAGAAATACAGTTTTAAGTTTAATTTTCTTCATATTTGTTCACCATCAACAGAAAAATGTCACAAGAATATGTTAAAAACACAAAAAATAAAACCATTTTCCTTGGTGGGTCTTTAAAGATCCACTTCCTGTCATCAATTCAGCTACTAAAGTGGCTTTTTTTAAACTAAATAAAAGTGTAACGTGTAATCTGTCACAGAAAACAGAGAATCTGACATCTATCTTCCCAGATAAAACCAAAAGAACAGAATAACCAACTTTAACCAATATTTTATGTTCATGTTTACATTACTCATCAGTGACGTCCTGACTCCAACTATCAGACCATGAGAAGGTAAATCACTAGTTTCAGTATAAAAGCTCAGACTTCAATGGATTGTGGGTATTTATCTGCTTGATTTAATTATTCTTAGCATAAATGAACAACCTTGACTTTCATTGAGTCATAGTACATTTTCAATGTCTTCACAGACACTATCTAAATGTTGGATCAAGTATTTGATATTTCCAGTAAACCCTGACGTGCTCCGACTGAGTGAACTTTCCTCTCTTTAATGGCACAATAAAGTAAGGAGGAAACAAAGGAAGTTTTTCTCCTCTTGAGAAATTACTTCTGATTTGAACCCTCTTTATGGATTTATGGGAAGCTGGAAGGAAAACAGGAAGAGCTCCGTTAAAAGCAGAGGACAGTGAGTGTGTGGGACATTTGGACCTAAAGAGGATCACCATGAAGTCTCTGCTGGTTCTGTCACTGAGCCTCACAGGTAAAGAACTTTATTCACATCTTCCAGTCATGTGTTGGATTTATTCATGTATCTTTGGACTTGTAAAATAAAGAATAAACATCATAAACAGAAGTATAACAATGCAAAAATTCAAAAAGGGATTTAGATTAAGTTTAATAACGGATCCCTCTTTTTTGAAATTTGGTCCAAACTTTATTTATACAGAGTATTTTTACAAAATTACAAGAAATAAACACTAAAAACATCAAATATAGTAAAAAAAAATAGAATAAAAAAAAACACATATCAATGATTCCCTTACATATATTTACTCTGAATTTTTTTCATGGATTGATACTTTTTACTATTTTTCCAGCAATTATTCCATATCTGAAGCCTTTTTGTGGAGATACGGTGACGTTTAGTCTTTGTTCTCACAGCTGGTTTGATCCTTAGACTGTATTTAATATCTCTTAAACGGAATACCTGGTGGATGCTTTTTGGTAGTTGTTTATTTTTAACATGATTTGAATTATTTTGAAAGTCTCTAAAATTGTAAGCTTTTAATTTGTTCAACAGTGAGTTTGTCGGCTCTATGTAAAATGATCTGGTGATTATTTTTATGGTTGTTTTTGAAGATGAAAGACAGTTTCCTGTTATTTTATCTGTTTCCCCACACCTTTAAATGTCACTGATCAACTCTAGTCATGGATCAGTTTTTATTGTTTTATTGTCAGATGTTATTCTCACTTAAAAAGATGAGAGAAGCCTGTACTTCTCACCATAGGTAGACCTCAACTATCAGACAAAATGAGAAAGAAAATCCAGAAGAATCACATTTTTAAAGAATTTATTTGTAAATTATAGTGAAAATAACTATTTGGTCAATAACAAATTTCATCTCTATACTTTGTTATATACTGTTTGTTGGCAATGACAGAAGTAAAACGTTTTCTAAAAGCATTTTTCAAAGTTTTTATAAAATGTTGCTGGTATTTTGGTCCATTCCTCCATGCAGATCTCCTCTAGAGCAGTGATGTTTTGGGGCTGTCGCTGGACGACTTTCAACACCCTCCAAAGATTTTCTATGATGTTGAGATTATATATATCTGTAGAGTTGATTTTAAATATTTAGAACATTTTGACATTTTTCAATATTTTGAATTATTTTATTTATAAAAAATTTAAATCTAACAATGTCAGTTTACTCCTCATCATTCTCAGGACTAACATTTCTTTTTTGAGCATTTGCTAAAGGTTAAAATACTCTCAAAAACACTTTTAAATACTCTTTTTTTTTAAACATACTTCTTTATATGAGAGGAGATCTCTATATTTAATGTACAGTTTGAATTGCTCTTGATCAAATATTGTTTCACGTTCCTCTTGGTTCCAGTTGAACATTTGACTGATCTGCCTGTTCCTTTTACATCTCTTCTCCTGTTTGCAGTGGCTCTGGGAAAACCGCTGCTTCATGCCGAGCAAAGTCCCGCTCTCACACAAGGAAATCTGAGCCCTCTACTGGGGGACTTTGTTCCTGCACAGGGTCATGTGGAGGTGGAGAATCCTGCCCCCCAACCTGCCCTGACACCCAAGGAGGGGCAGAAACCACCAGCTCCAGAAGACCAAAAACTCACAGAGAATATGGTTGAACTTGAAGTTAAGGTAAAGCCAGAAGTCCAGAAGACGAAGGAGCTGGAAGCAGCTGAGGAAGAGGAGGAGAAGCTGGTAGGAGGAGGAATTGTAGAACTGAAGCTTGAGGTGAAGCCTGCAGCAGAAGGGGCAGAAAAGGAAGCTGAGTTAAATGTGATGAAAGAGGAGGAAGACAAAACAGAACCAGAGAAGGAACCTGTTGAATCAGAGCCAGGTTTGAAGGAGGAATCAGAGGTAAAGGTGGATGAAGCAAGTCTGAGCGAGCCAGAAGATGTGGAAGCAGCTGCAGCAGAAGAGGACCAACATGAAGCTCAAGCGCAGTCTGAGGATGAAGATGACACCGATTTTAAGGTGGAATCAGAGACTAAGGTCGAACTAGAGACTCAAGAAAAGGAAGAAGAACAGTTTGAGTCTGCTCAAGAGAAGTTTGATGTTCAGATGAATCTGGATGAAGGAAGGGAGCAAATGGAGACGACAGAATGGCACATAGACATGGAACGGCCACCTGAAGAGTTGGGTCATCCTCTCGTGGAATCGCCGGAGGATGATGACAGCCTTGAAGATGAAGATGACGACTCGGTTCTATTTGGGGATCAAGAACAGGAGGACGAGGAGCTGAACAATCATTTAGATGCCTCAGAGATGGAGCCTGAAACTGCCGTGGAGGAGGAACCAGATGTACATCAGATGTTTCAGCAAAATTCAGAGCCTTTACCAGATAAAGACGAGCCTTTGGTGGTGCAAGAACCAAGAGGGATGGATCTAGAGGAAGAAGAAGAACCAGAGAAAAATCCTCAGACTGGTGAGTTTGGACAGAAACTCAATTTAAAATATACAGAACTAAAAAAACTACATTTATTTCAATTATTGATGTTGTATCATTATTATATTTCCAATGTTGTTGTTTACTGCTGTGTAGTTCAGGAAAAAAAATGAATTTAAATTCTTGACTTTATTACTAAAATAAATATCAAAAACTAACACAGACACAGTAACAAGTTGTTGAATGTTAAGGGGAAAAATAGACATTTTTTTAAAATAATGTGGAAACTTTGCCAAACAGTAGCCATGTTAAAATATGTTCTTATAAATCCCGAAGAACTTTTGCTGTAGTGTAAAAACATCCAGTTTAAAAACATAATCGTAAATCCAGAGTTACTGATTAGCTGCTCCTGAAGAACAGCTGCTTTTTGGCGGTTAGAGATAAATCCGTGCAGCTGCCCCCCAGCAGAGTCAAAGCAGCCTCTGAGAGGTTCTGTGGCTTCAGGAACTGTTCTTAATTTAGTTCAGGTTGCCTCTGATAATCCTGCCTTAATCATATTGCATGAACATGAAAAGCAGTTTTTAGAAATATGACTTTAGAAGTTGAAGAAGGTAACAATGACATATCCATAGGTTACTGCTGAGGGTTTGAACAGGAAAACATGGCAGACTGCTTCACAAAATTACTCTCGGGTCAGTTCAATGTTTCTGGGACGGAAAGCAGATGTAAACCATTAAAGTCCATGTTTTTTGTGATTTTTCCTAATCAGAAGCACTGGATTTTTTTGCAAGTAGTTAGTGTGATTTTCAAGAGTTAAAACAGTAAAAACAAAAAAATGCCTGACACACATAGAAAACAGGGGCGGACTTACCATTAGGCAATGGTAGGCAACTGCCTGGGACTCCCAACACCTTTGGGGCCCAAACTAAAGACTTAAAATAGTTCTTAATATGCCTAAAATAATTTTCATGGTCATTATTGTTTGACTTTGTCATAATAAAATTTAAAAAATCACTGAGATGGCATAAGACCGCTCATGTGAAAGTGTTTTTACCTCCCCCATAAATCTGCAGCAATGGAACAGTCCGTCAACAGCAAGTTAGCTAACAGAAAGAGACTCTTTCAAGAGTTTGACTTACAAAAAAATAAAAAAAAAACATAAATGGAAAAAACAAAGACAAATCAAAAAATGTGTTATTGCCCCGTTTCCAAAAGTTCAGGAAGAAAACCAGAAACAGAGGAAGTAAAAAAAAAGAAAGATAAAGAAAGTCAAGAATGAGAAGAAAGAAAAAGAGAAAAGGCAAAAGGAGTCGGGCAGAAAAATGTCCTTATGAGAAAAGTTCAAACATTTTTTTGTTTTTGATTACACTCCATATGGTACTCTTTATTCCATTATTCAAGTGTTTTGCGTCTTTTAACTTCTTTAGTAAAACATGACAAATTAAAGAAATTACTTTACAGACATTTTACTCTGAGTAGCGATTTTTTTTAAAAACTAATAAAACCACTTCATAGGGCAGCATCTTATTGTTCTGTTAAGTCCAAACTGATAGTAAATGATAAATAATGTAGCATGTGGGTTTATTTCAACACTAAACTTGCAATTGAAAATAATTTTATTCAGTGATTAACTTTTTTCTTGTGTATGATGGTTTTTTTTTTTTTTAGAATCTGGAAAGTTTAACGATTTCACGTGCTGGACCCCCCAGGCCTTCGTCTGCTCCTATCCTTACCATTGAGTCTGCAGGATCATTTTCACTCTGCTTTTCTAACTGATCCGTTGATGTGTTGGTTTCATTTATTAATTTTTGCCATTTAAAATTAGCACAGAATAAAATGTGATTTTTTTTAAGACTATTAAAATCATAGTATCTTATTAATAAGTTGTTCTCTTAAAAGTTTATGAATTTTTTTATATATGTTTGTGTGTTTTCTGTCTTTTATCGCAAATTAAAGTTGGATGTTTTATTTTCATATTTACCAAAACTGTTTTTAAAAATGTTTAATTCAAGACTGAATAATAAAGTCAGAAAATATAATTACATGAAGCTTTTTTGGACTCTTCTTGGGATGGTTTAATTTGGAATAAGGTTTATTTTGTCTGTATATTTTGTCTCTAGAATTTCAGACAAAAATAAAATTAAGTCTGCAATTAGACTAGATGAACAAAAAAGCTTTTCCATTAGTTAAATAGATCATAAACATCAACAAATCTTGACTGTAACATTATGCAAACACCCTAACATGCTGTTGCTGTTGAGGTGTAAATGAAAACTATAGAGGGTTTTGTTAACAAAGCAATTGGAAAATACATATTAATGACCCATTCCAATGAAAATTAAGTTTTTAAAATGTTCTTGCAACATTCTTCTCATGATTGAGGACATATATACAAGAATTTAAGATTAATTCTTCATTCAAACCGATGTGAATCAGGAGCAGATGAAACAATCCTGTTTGAAAATGCTCTCTTCTGGGATGCAGCAGCTGACATGTATCCACTTGTAGACGACTACATAAACTAACGTCTTCATTTTCCTCGTCTGAGCTGGTGTCTGGTTCAAAACTGTACAACTGGATTGCTGTAATACGCCGCTAATGTTAGCTTGGAGCTGTGAGGGGCTGTAAGCTGTGCAAACACAGGTATAATGGGATACCCCCTGAGGCTTACTTCTACACAAAATTTCCTGCTTGCAATTCAGAGGGGAATTTCTGATGGTCTCCTGCAGAAACTGTGTCCTAGAATACAAGTCTTTCAGATTTAACTTAAAACTGAATAATTATACAGAAAAGATCAAAACATGATTGGGGTGGGACTTGAAAGAAGCATTTGGTTGCAGAAAGATTGTTACAAATGTGAATGCATTCAAAGAAAAGAGCAATTATTGGGGTCATTAAATGTAATCCGTTTTAATAATAATTATTTTACAAAACAATATCTCTATTCATCAAACAAAAGAAATCAAATCCAGTTCTTAAAAGTGTCCCATCCTGTTTTACATCTTCATCCTTGTCCCCGCGACATTTTACATCTATATTTTCAATAGGACTTTATAATGCTAAGCTAAACTTTTAAATTTAGCTCCATAGTTAAAGCATGAAGGGTTTTGCCTAAGGACCCAGACCGGAGAAACTTCATTGCACCCCTTGGGAAATTAACCCTGGTTTCTTTTATGCTGCGCCTGAATGCAGCCAACCAGCTGCTTGTGTGAGACTTTGGATTTGGTCGTAAGAAAACTCTAAAAAACGATTGTGAACGTGCTGACATGAGAGTGGTTCAGCAGCCAATCAGAAAGCTGGTTTTCTTTGAGGAGCAAAATGAATCATTCTGTCTGACTTTCCCAGCAATATGCCACAAAAATCTAAATGGAAAAGCTAATCGCTACTTGAAGCTTGGATATTTTAATTTAACTTGACATTAAATTAGAATTGGAGGACTGTACCTAAAGTATTAATTTCTGAAATGCTTCATTGCAATGTCATAAATTCTTCTGTTCCAACAAATTTACTATGAACAAATTAGAAAAGTAACTGCAACTGGAAGTGTTATATTTCAGTGTTTATTGCACCTCCTCTCTTGCCGTTTTCCACCGATCCTTTGTAAAGCTCAGCATCAGAGTAGAGGTGCACTCACTCTCCTGCACATGCTGCCTCTGTAAGCTCTATGCAAGAACGTGCTGCACTCCGTGACTCATTTTCCACTGGCCCATACACAATCTTTCCCTGACCATTGGACACAGAGAGGAGGATTATGAACTCTAAGGTATTTATTCTCTGCTATATTTGCTGACCTTCCTCATCGGTGCGTTCATCCACAACCAACAGCCAATGGAGGCCAGTGTGAGCAGTGTAGTCTGGCTGGTAGTGTAACAATGTGTCATCATGTGTAATGTTCTGACTCCTTCAGCCATTCAATAAAAAAGTACATAAACATGCCTGAATCTCACCTACTTCCCCCTTACTTACCCTTACATGTTGTTTAAGTGTTCACGTCGGAGCCGCCTCCCCCCAAACTGCCCAACGGAGCTCCCGCCAGTCAGAGCCTGTTTGTGAAACTTTGAACAACAAATGCGAAAAGACAATGTTTAAGACCTACATATCAAAATGTAAAACTTTTCTAAACATTTTTTTTCCCAAATTCATTCATTCATTGCCTTTAAGACTTTTAAAGACCACAGGAATCCTGTTTAAAAGCAGAACACTTGCTAGCTACTAGCTAGTTGATGATGATATTGTTAGCTTAGCTTTGCTAGCACAAGACTCTATCACATCTAGATGCTAGCATGATTTTTTAAACGCATATGGGTAAAATAGGCAGAGGACCATAATTTATTGTTTTATGACGTACTGAAGATTCCATTGTAGAGCCGACTGTCGCTGGAGTACTCTAAAGGTGCGTTCACACCGAACGCGATTCATGCGATAAATTTTTGTATAAGGTTTATTTATTGTGAAGAGTCCTACAAAAATATCAGTAATCATGTCTCCATGATTGGGTTTATTTGATTATTATTAAAAGATTTTCCCGGTACAGGGGGCTGTGTCTGTATGACAGCCACTTCCACTGTGTTTCTGTGTTTCTGTGGCTGAGTTTGAAGGCTCACTCTCTCGTATTAACCCGATGGGGAAAAGATAATATAAGGAGACCTTTTTTCTTTTACTTTTTTTAATCTCTTGATGAGGCTGCACCCTGCAGCGGCTCTCTGTCTGCCGGCATATCGAGCGAGTGAGCTCTGCCGCGTGAACAAAAGCCGACGATCTGTCCAGAGTGTATCCCGCCTTCACCCCAAAATAACCGGATGAGCTCTGTAGCCCTGCGGCTCAAGCGGGTTAAGGAAAAAGATGAAAGCTCTGGACTAAAATGTTCACTACCCGCTAGACGAGTCACTGAAAACGTCACATGCCCAAAGCTAAGTTCCTGATTGGCAGACGTGGCCACTCGTCAAACTTCAGATATTTACATTTTGCCCGCGCCGCCCGATTCGCGCCTCATCTCTTAAATCAAGCTGCTGGCAGACCTTCAGGCCACACCCATCGTTCAAATCACACAGGGGAACTTCAGATCACTGCATGTCGTGTCTGTTCCATTGACTTAACATTGAAATTGGCTGCCTCCGCCACGTGGCAAATCGTGTTCGGTGTGAATGCACCTTTAGAGGAACCCAAAGTGTGAGGCTCTCTGTGTACGCCTAATTAAAATATTATTTTAAAATAAAATATATATATATATATATATATTATTACTATTATTATTATTATTATTATTATTATTATTATTATTATTTACATTTATCACTATCACAGTGTGTACCTCCCCCTTAAGGACAATTGTCTGGAGGAAACATCTCTATATCACTGATGCAAGCCTTATTAAGCTGAAGTGGTCCTGGAGGGGTTTTTCACCCTGAGAGAGCGTATTAATCTGCTCTTGTTGGCTTTTACTGTGACTTGTAACCCATATCTGTTCTATATTCAATCAAAGGAGGGCACTGATCCACCCTGTCCTCACTCCTTCTGTACTCATCTAATTGTTTTCTTTCTAGCATCTGAAATTATGTCTATTTTAAAACTATAGACTCAAAACTAATTTTTATAGCCAAACTTTAACTCACACATGAGATTTTGCTCTGATTTTACATTTAAGTTTTATTGCATGTTTTTACCCTCAATGTTTTCATACCTTTGTGCTCTTGTTGTCTGATTGCTGAAAGCAATCAGAGTATGTTGTTGTAATTCTTTATTATATTTTATTCCGCCTTCTTCTTCTTCTTAT
>NC_050532.1:2660754-2685128 GCF_002922805.2 Oryzias melastigma | reverse complement strand
CTTTATAAATACATTTGATTAATTGATTCATAGTTTTGGGTGAACACGTCTTTTTGGGTTAACAATTGATCCTTTAAATGCAAGGCAGAATCATGAGGGTTACATTTTACAGCTTTTTCCATTAGACAAAAGAGAGCATTGGAGTGATTTTTCATCTATTTTTTCTTAAATAAACATTTTTCTTGTAGTTTCACACAAGAACAACCATACAGACCCTTGAGAATTGTAGTTGTACATCTGGTTACCCAGTGAGGGTCAATTTTTAATTTGATTCTTAACTAAGCTATTATCATAAAGAAAATATGCTTGGTTGTGAAATGGAAAGAATTCTGTGTGTTTACTTGCAGTTTTTCAACCAGTCAGTCAGACTGATACCAGTTACACTTCTAATCACAGGGCATAGTTTTCTCTGGACTGTTCTACTCCTGATGGATTTCTCCAAAAGAGAGAGAAGATTGTTCTCCCAAAGGATAAGATGCAGACGTTCTTCTGTCTTCCACTGTAGCGTCCAGAAGACTGAAGCTGGAGTATCAGGGCTCATAAACTCTTGTAGAACTCCCTCTGTAATGTCGGTAGGGTCAGTAAGAGTCCACTACCAGTAAACTGCAGGAACTGACTCTTGCTGTTTTTGAAAATTATACAATAATCACAGAAAAATAAAATTAGACTAAATATTTCAACTGCTTGATTGCTACTCGATTGACATGATAGGAGGACGACCTTATATTCACCACTATTCAAAAATGGGCTGTTGGCTGAATCTAAATTGCTTCTCCTACCCCTTTAGCTACACCCTATTGCTCCAGTTATAGGGAGTAGTGGTGGAGCCATAGCGACTCTAGGTGGCACTTATTGTGACACACAGAAACACATCACTTCACGTAGGTGTGGTCTGAAGCACAGACATTTACATTTAAATGTAAGTATTTTTTGTTAATGCATGACCTTTTAAAGTTATAAAACCGATGTTCTGTATTATTTATCATCCGAGCACTGGCACCCACATATCAACGCAGATCAGATAAACTTTCTCTTGTGAGGGCAACGTAGCGGTTTAATTCTCTGACGTGGAGCCGTCAGAGTTGTAGGCTAACAAAAGAAGTGTAAAAATCGCAGGATGCGTCTAAACTCAAGCATTTAAAGTTCTAAAGCCACACATAACTGGACAGGAGCACAGACTGCAGAAGAGTGGAATAAAAAGTCAAATTATACGGGTCTCAAGTGCATGACCAGACTGAATAAAAAAGAAAAAGCATGCATCTCTGATAGGGTTCAGGGGGACGCGGGCCAAATGTGGAGGAGGGCCGGATCTGGCCCACGGGCCGTAGTTTAACATAGATGACTGGTATAGGGATAAATGTAAGGAGATGGAGAGGCCGTAGAGGTAGGGAAGCAATTTGGATTCAGCCATTTTTACGTTCAAGTCAACTGCACCCAGCCAACAAGGCCAAGAAGGCCCATGTGAAGTGGGCAGAAAATGTGGCCCCGATTGGGTTTGTCCACAGTTTCTGTGGTGGTCCCACCTGTGTTTGCCCATATTGACTTAAGCAGGGACTCAGTAGGTTAGCTTGCTATGCCAGCCTGCCACCCTGTGGCGTAGCATGCTAGTGAGCTCTGCAGTTGCATGCTATCAAGCTCGACTGTAATATGACAGTAGGCTCCACTGTATTGAGCTTGAGAGCTCCGCTGTAGCAAGCTAGTGAGCTTTGCTGTATTCAGCTAGCAAGCTTCTCTGTAGCAAGCTAGCAAACTCTGTTGTATGGTGCTAGCAAGCTCTGCTATATTGAGCTAGCAAACTCTGTTGTATACAGCTAGCAAGCTTCTCTGTAGCAAGCTAGCAAACTCTGTTGTATTGAGCAAGCGAGCTCTGCTATATTGAGCTAGCGAGCTCTGCTATAGCATCCTAGCGAGCTCCGCTGTCCACCAGGCGGCTGGATAGCATGGACAGCCTACCCAGTGAGTGTCCACTTAAACCAATGTGTGCAAACACTGGTGGGGACTGTGGACAAAACCCATTCGAGACCCACATTTTCTGCCCTCTTTTAGACCATACAGGGCCCACTTGGCTTTGAAAGAGAGTAAACATTACAAAAAGTTTGACAGATCAGCATTTTTCGTTTTAACCTGGACTTTCATCACATCCTAGAAAAAAAAAATCAATCAGTAATAAACGAAATCATTAAATTTTCCATAAGAAAAGGCTCATTTATTTAAAGGTTATTTCTAAACTTGTGAATCTTTTGCTTCGACAGTCTATTTATTTATTTTTAAATAAACCGAATAAATTGAGCACATCATCTTAGTACATGTAGTTATTTTTCATCTTTCCTCTTTTTCATCTTTCCTCTTGTTTTTTTTAGAGTAAATTGTCAGAAATGACATGAACTTTCAAAATAAATCACACAGCATTTTGTGATATTTAACTAAAACAAAAAAAACAAAAAATCAACACATTAAATAGAACAGGAGACACACTATAGCAGCATACATGTGGTGGAGGCAAAGTAACAACTTACAGGTTCCAAATATCTCTGACAGCACCAGATGCAAAGTCACAAAACTCCTGCTTGAAAATGGGACATTTTCAAAAATACATTCTGATCTAAAAGCAGTGCAACAACTAAGAAACAAAAACACACAAAAAAGAACAGTGAAGGAATGAATTCATGGAGATTGAGACAGCAATATAAAGATAGAAACAGTTTAAACTCCTAAGTCTATGTTCAAGTCCACTCACATTTAAAAATCTACCTCTCCGTTCTCGTTTTCTCGAACAATCGCCTCAAACTGTTTCAGCTGTGGAGTCCTCAGGGTTCTTCATAAGATGATGTACAAGTTTGCAGGCTCACGTTTTTAGCATATGTGGCATGTCGACGACTTCGGTTGCTCCAGGATGGACTCCCTGCGAAGGTCGTTGGGGACGGTGCCGTCGGGGCCCCAAAGGTTGAGCTCGGAGTAAATGCCCATCTCGATCATCTCCTCCTGCCATGGGATGGGAATGTTCCCGGAGGAAAACTCGTCGAAAAAGTTCTTGTCGGGATCCTCCAGGGTCACCCCCTTCACCGAGGAGAAGGCCCCGACGTCATCCAGGCTTTTAGCGTACACCACTTTGGGGTCAGGGACGAAAGGGGGCGGGATTATACCTGCAGGGGTTCAGATCCTGTTAAAACCATTCAGGGTTTTTTTTTTCAGTCAGAAGAAAATTAACTGATTGATACCTGCATTCAGTTTCCTCCAGTTAATGTCTTTAAAGAACGGATGAGCTCTGATTTCATCGCAGCAGCCGTTCTTGAACCCCATCCTTTTGTCCACGTCTCTCGCCAGCAGCCCGTCGCACAGGGACCGGGCGTGCTCGCTGAAGTTATCTTCATAGGTCACCTCACGGGTCAGCATGCGCTCCTTCATCTCTTCCCGCTCGACCTGAGAGAAAGACAGAGAAGCTCTCAGCATCTCACCGACCCGTCAGAATCTGCATCTGATGGTTTAACGCCCAACCTTCTCGCCTCTGTTCCTGAACGGGTTCTTGGCCGCCATGAATTCATACAAAGTGACGCCCAAGGTGAAGTAATCCACCGAGGAGTCATACTTATCACCTTTCAGCATCTCTGGAGCCATGTACCCTGTGAGGGTTGTGCAAAAAAACTGTTACAAAGTAAGTCTGTGAGAGAAAGTCGCTATCTGTGAGCAAGACACCCACCTGGTGTCCCGGCATAACCTTTAGTTTTTGTTTTGCCTTCTTTGAGCTCCACAGCCAAACCCAAATCCGAAATACGCACATTTCCTTTTAATTTAGAAAAAAAATAAAACAGTCAGTAATTCAAGAATCTCCATTATATCTACTGTTTCTGGAAATGGTTACCGTCATTATCCAGCAGGACGTTTTCCGGTTTGAGATCTCTGTAGATGATGCTCTTCTGATGGAGATGCTCCAAACCCTGGATGATCTGAGCGATGTAAAAGCAGGCTCTGGGCTCACTGAACCCCGGGTTGTTCTCATCCACCAGGTAGACGTGGTATCTAGACAGGAAGGAAAATAGAGGCGTTTTGGATCTTCTGTGGGTCGTGCATGCTGGGATATTGACTTTTAGAGTCACATTTCTGTGAAAATTCTGGTGACCTTCAAAAAAAGTCCTAATTTTGAATACTAAATTGTGATTGAAGATAAAATTGGATGCAACTTGCAGCCCTTTTAAATAATCAACACATTTAGTTTAAATTGTTTGACCAAAGAACCGTTGAAGTCTTGGAGTAACCAGTAAAATTACTCTGAAAAAAATGAAATATTGAATTAATTAATAAAAGTTCTGTAAAATTATTAGTTTTCATCAAATAAAAAAATTATTTAACTTAAAAATGTAATTTGATACAATTTAATATTTTTAAAAGTTACAGAACTTTTGTTAATTTATTCAATGTTTCATTTTTTACAGTGTAGTTAAAGAGCAAAAGCTCCTTCATGCTATGAATATGAATGTTGGTGCTTGGAAACATGACTGTCAGAACGTGAAATTACTTGAGGTCTCCTCCGTTCATGATGGTCATGACCAGACAAAGCTCCTCCTTTGTCTGGAAGGCGTACGCCAAAGACACAATGAAGCGGCTGTGGACCTTCTCAAGAATGCGCTTCTCCACCATCGCCCCCTACAGGAGAGAATGAGAAAAGCTTCTTTTAAAAAACACATTTCAAGGGAAAAACTGAGACTTCTGTTTGGCGGTTTGCGTCACATCGACGACATTTGAAAACCAGGAGATGAAAACACACATTTTGCAGAGCGACCTTGACCGAGTCAAGGGCAAGATGCAACTGTGCCGCGGAGTTCCCTTCAGAAGAGCTTTCCAGTAAAGCTCCCCGTAATCACTATATCCCTGTCTCTGTTTAATTCTGCAGGCAAAGCCGAAGCAGACAGAGGCAGGGACAAAGATGATTAGCACCGCTGCAGCTCGCTCAGTGGAGGACACTTTCTTTAATGCACAAAGCTGAGAAGACCTTTTATAGCGCTTTAATGGCATGAAGTCTCTTAAAGAAAATGATAATATATGCAACGAATTGTTCTTATGTAGTGAAATAGATTTTACTAATTTAGTTAAATCTATGGGAGTGAACTATAAAGGAGAAAAAGTGGCCTCTAAACATAAATTATGGGTCATTTAGGAGGGAAATTATTCAAATTACTACAAAAAAGTCACATTAAAAGTGTGAAAATGAATAAAAGTTGTGTCAAAATTTTCTTATCAGCCTTTTCCAGATTTACTGAAAAACTGTCACTTCATTTCAATTGATACAACTAAAAACTTGCAGCAAAAGCGACTAAAGGAGCGTGGTGTTGAGAGCCAGTCACCTCGTAGCCTTTCCTCTTCTTCAGCCTCTTCTTGTTGAGTTTCTTACAGGCATACAGTTTCCCAGTGGCTTTCATCTGACACGCAGACACCTCCCCAAACCCACCTTTCCCCAAAACACGAAAATCCAGGAACCAGTCTGCATCCATGGGCTGCATCTCCAGCCACTTCCACTGGAGGAACCTCTTCAGGTACATGCTCTCCACGAAGAACACATAAGGAGCCTCTCGTAGATAGTCCAGAGTCTTTGCCAGAGCTGCAGCGAACAAGTCATCGCCCACAGCCTCCAGGCTTTCCTTCACCTTAGCTATGATGTCCTCAGGCAGGAACGGGCAGAAATGTTTGGCAGATGGGTCCATGTACCGCTGGACTATCTTGGAGGCTTTCTTTGCCCTCTCAGAGTCCTCGGCCAGGTCATAGTCCTCGATGTCCTTCCACAAGCGGCAAGCCCCGTGGTATTCTTGATTTGCTTCCAAGAATTCCCTAAAGAGGCGTTTGCCGATCGGCTGCTCCACACACACGGAGTCAAAGGCCAAGTCTAAGGTGTCCTTCAGACCCTCGCACACCGTGATGTGGGGCAGCTTGAGGCGGGAGTGGTACTTCTTGTCCCGAGCCGCTGCCGGGTTGGAGCCATCGATGCTTCCCCGGGCGTTGATGTAGGCAGAGTTTGCTACCACGGTGGTCAGTCCTCCGATGTCCATGGTGGAGACGGTTAGGCGCAGCGAAGGGAAGACATCACACAATCAGGGGGAAGGAAAAGGAAAAAGCAGGAAAACAGGAAACGGATGACAGAGGAGTGACGGAGGGAGCAGGAGGGAGAACTGATGTCTGAGGTAGTCCGCAGCACAATTTGAGGACGGCACCATCCTCATTCACACACACACACACACAAAAGCACACACACCCACACTCACCTGAGTCAACACCTTTCAGTAATCCATTAACACCCCAATGCCCCAGACAAAGTGTGTGAGCACATGTAAGAGCAACTCAAGCAGCACATTCAGGAGTTCAACCGGGAACTTTTCTCCCGTAAAACAGGAAAATCTTCAGTAAAATATTAAGATGATCATTTAAACCAACTAAAACAGTCTGGAAACATGATTTAATGTTCTTAGATTTCCTTTGGAAAGGATTTGAAGGTGACCAGGTTCAATCTTTAACCTTCTTTTATTCTTTACAACGATCCCCATCTGATCAGATGTCTGCTGAGGGGGCCAAAATCTGAAACACACCTTAGGTCATGAGTCGAACAGAGGAAACATTTATTGAACACTTTGAAACTAATTTTTTTCAACTTTAAAACCGTAACTTTTTAACATAATTATGAACAAGATATAGCATTACCTGTGATAATGGTAGTGTGAATGCTGTAAGATAAATTTGGCCGCTGAAATTGCCAGTGCTGATAACTGAAGATTATAGAGGAAAACGCTGAAGCTGATAGTAAGCTAAAATATTAGCTCAATACCAAATTAGCCTAAAAAAATAAAAAAAACACTAAGGTTAGCCAAAACAGCTAGCATGCAGCTAAAAAAAATAGTCAAACTTCAAACTAGTCTAAAAAACGGAAAAAACTCGAGATTAGCCAACACAGCTAGCGTGTAAATTCTTAGCCTAACCCCAAAACAGACTAAAAAACTTTTTTAAAAATCCTAAATTAGCCAAAACAGCTAGCATGTAGCTGAAATATTAACTAAACTCCAAAACAGCCTAAAAAAAAAAAAACTAAATTAGCCAAGGCCGATAGCACGTAGTTGAAATATTAGCTAAACTCCAAAAGAGCCTAAAAAATGTAAAAAGCCTAAATTAACTAAAACAGCTAGCATGTTGCTAAAACTTTAGTTAAACTATAAAAAAATCCTAGTTAATGCCAAGATAGTCAAAAAAATCTAGCAGAATGCCAATTTTAAAAAGTTTAAAACTGTAACTTTTTATTAATAATACAAAGACAGGAATATTATTCCCGGATGAATCAACTTTAACCTTAAATAAGTTTCAATATTTTACTCTCCATAAAACCAACATATACAAGTTAAAAATAAGCACACGATAACATTGGACCATTAATAACAATAAAAGAAAATGATCTGGAGGGCCAGATAGCATTACCCGGAGGGCCGGTCTGGCCCCTGGGCCTTGACTTTGACACATGTGGGAATTCATCTTTCTGAGGACAGATTCCTCTTTTGTGTGATCATGTAGATGTTTCACATGCAGAGACTTTAAGAACCCATGGTGACGTGTAACAGGAAAAACATCAGAAATGTGTCATGTGATCCACTTGGTCTGAGGTTTATTCCACATAATTTGCCTTTAGGGAAAAATTCGTCTGTGGGTTCTTATTGGTTTACATAGATGCAAAGGTTTCCAATTTGTAAAGTATTCTCAAATATTTTTTTAAGTAACAATTTTAGGGAAATCTTGATGTGTCCTTGAGCAGATTTGTTTGTGTCTTTGGTATTTTTGGATGACTAAATCTAAAGTCTTCTCGAGTGTGTTCCAGATGTTGTCATTAACATCAGTAAATGTCAGGCGCTCTCTCCCATAGGAGCGTGGGAATGTTCAGCTCCGGATGATCCACAGTACATCATTTGTGGTTGTCAAAACACATGTATTCATTTCCAAACGTTAGCAAACCATATTGAATTAATTGATTGACAATTGTAGCTCTGCTTTTGTAAAAACGTTTCTAAAATGTTACATTTTAGAGCCTAACAGTCAGCTGTGACTGGATGCTACCAAGGAAATAAACTACTAACTAAACTCCTCAGAAGAGATTTTTAATAACTTTGTAGCAGCCTTGAATCCATGTTTCCTCTGTATTATTTCATAATTTAATTAAACAATAGTATTTTATCTGAAGCTTTTACTGGGAAAGTCTTTTTGTAAAGAACTAATGAGACACTCAAGAATTCGATCAGGATTTAGCATTTTTTGCCTTTGACACCTTGCAGTTTCGTTTGAATTTGATCTAAATTTCTTTATATCCTCATACTTTACACTACTTTACATTACTCAATCCGAATTCCTCCCTTCTACTTCATCCAACCCTCCAAACGGAGAGTTATGAAAATAGTGTCTCATATTTCAGACGTCACTTTATCGCCGGTCCACTAGCGTTAGCGCGGAGCTTCCAGTGCACGACTATACTTAACAACAGCACCTTTATAACTTTAAAAAGGTCCCGCTACAACAAAAAGTAATTGCTTACATCTAAATGGAATCTTTTGTGGTTCAGAGTGCACCCACGGGAAGAAAAGCGCTTTCTACGACGTGGTTTACCCTCGCCACAGAGGACTTTGTATCCCTCCACATGGAGGATCAAATTAAAAAAAAAAAAAAAAGCTAAAACTGCCCCTCCAAATGGAGGAGAAGGGAGAAGAGAAGATTTTGGATTGTGCCAATGAGTTGGGGATTTTGTGAAAAACTCATATTGTCAGAGAAATGGGGCGTTGTATTGTGGTGATCGACACACCTCAACATAAGTCACTATGTTACCTCATAAACATCATTGAAGCATCATCATCCCCCATTTACACCAGAACACCTCCAGTTTTCTGTTCATGGATGATGATGCTCCACCACATGGTTCCAGAATTGTTACAACGTGACTTCAGGAAGTGAGAGTGTCTCGTATGTCATGACCAGCAATGACCTCTGACCTGAACCCCACAGAGCCCGTCTGGAACCAGCTAAAGCAGTGATTTCTGTCCGACTTTAAGGGACCTGCATGCAGCTCTTGTGGAAGAGTGGAACACATTTCCTCAGATGATGAGTCTAGTGAGGAGCAGAACACATCACTGTCAGCGGTCAGCTATTGACATGGTTAGTGTTTGTTATTTTAGATTTTCTTTATTTATAACCCGAAATAAAATTGTGTTTATTCTTAAATAGTATGAGTAATATCAAAGGAAATGTATTTCATTAAAATTCTAACCAAATAGGAAAATCACTCTTGTAAAAAGCAATATCCCTAATTTATGGTGAGTATTGCACTTGATTTTTAATTATGAGATAAGCATTTCCCTTTCATTTTTTAGTACTGAAAGTACTTGGAGAAGCAGCTCTGGGCTATTATTCAATAAAAAGTCTATGTAAACGTTTATATGCGCATGTTGGGCTTCTGCGTTCAAAGCTCTCACTTTCAAGTTCATCAACACAAGTTTTATGTCTATAAAATACACTGTAATTGAGCGCACATTGAAAGTACCTGATGTAGCCTGACTGCCTTTAGGTACCGAGATGAGATTCTCAGACCCCTTGTTAGATCATGCCGGGTTCCTTCCAATACAAGACAATCCTAGACTTCATGTGGCTTTAGTGCATCAGCAGTTTCTATTGGACAAAGGTATTGATGTAATGGACAAGCCTGCCCGATCCCCAGACCTGAATCTATGGATATCATTGTCTCGGTTCATCCACCAACGCCAGGTTGTACCACAGACTGTCCAGGAGTTGGTAGATGCTGTGGTCCAAGTGTGGGAGGAGATGCCCCAGGAAGCCATCCACCATCTAATCAGAAGCATACCCAAGTGGTGCAGGGAAGTCACATGGGTACATGGAGGCCACACCCACTGCTGAGCCTCATGTTGACTTGAAGTTGGAGCCTGTAGTGTGTATTTCCATTTTGATTTTGAGACCTCCATTAGCTGATATATTTAATTTCCATTAATCACTTTTGTGTGGTTGTGTTGCCAGGACAAGCAACTATGGAAATAATAAAAAGATTATTTATTTCTTTCAGGTATAGGACGTGTTTTCCGGGTGTTCCCTTTATTTTTTTAAGCAGTGTATATGACATCAAGTCTTTTATACTGTATATCAGAATAAAACTGTGAAAGGAAAAATCCAAACTAAAATTTGCACCACTTCAACATTTTGCGCCAAGCTTTTTCCAACTAAAAACCATCATTCAAGTCAAAAGCGCAAACAAAAACCTAGATTGAGCGTGTTTTTGAATGTACACATGCCTGATGTGTATGCGTTGTGAGGGGCTGTAAGCTAGTGGGAGAGTATAAACATTTTGGTGCTGGGAAGGGGCGGGGTTGCTTGTGTAAATGGTTCCACCCACAAATAAACTCCTGTCGCTCTGCAGAAACCATCCTAGAAAACAACTTTTTGGGAGGGATTTTGGCTAAAAACTGAACAATTATAATGAAAAATGGGTAAGCAATAGATGAACAGATGATCTGAGATGGATTTTCAGAGAAAACAAACTCTTTTCGGCCTTTATGAGAGTTTTATGAATGACAAAAAGAGTCTTTGTTCACTTCTGTTTTACAACTTTGAAAGCTCATGTTCGAATTTAAAAAAAACCCAAAACAAGTATTAAAACAATCTATACTTTAATTTGAAAACTTATATTAGATTACAGAAAAGGTATTTGGAAGAGTCAGTACATGTGTTGCTCAGTTTTAAAAGGGAGATCTTTGAAGGGAATACACAAAGATCTATACAACCACACATTTTTGTTACATCAATAATTTTTTAAGGTCTATCTTTACCACTGGCCTCTAAAGGATACTATAAGCTACAATCGTCATAGGATTTATATACGCAATTAAGAAAACAAAGCTTATTTACCTATCAGGAGCCCGGGTCATGACAGACGGTAACTTGCTGTTGCCATTTTTTGTAAACACTACAGAGACAATAACAACAGGGCGGTGATAAAGAATTCCTCAACTCCAGAATACAAAACAAAAAACTACCAAACAATCAGGAAACAGCTGCCTACACAACCGGAGGAAGCCAACCCAGAATAATGGGGATCAAAAAACAAACAAAACAAAAAAAAAACTATTTGAAATCATTGCCCAGAACACAAAAACAAAAAAGTATCTACACATGTGATGGAGCCCCATCAAGGGATGCCATGGAAACGGCATCCGGCCATTCAGAATCCATGGTATGGCGCTAACAGAAGACGCAGTGGAACACTGATTATAACGTCTGTCTGCCAAAGTAAATGCAAAATAATAATAATAAGGATTCAAACATTTTACATTCTCCAACAGCAGGATGATGTACAGAGGCGCTCAGGCGGGATGGCTTATTGAAGAGTGGGTTAGACATACAGAACAATGGAAACAACAGCAACGGGTGTAAAAAGCACCTCTGTTCTTTCAATTTTCATCTACACCCCTGAGAGAGCCAAGCAGAAACACAGGCGGGGTCACGGGGAGGGGGGTGTTCAAGAAGCACACGGGAAGGAGAACGAACTCCCACAGGGACTCTGGTTCCAAAGGCTGTGCTTGTTGGAGAGGGGGGGAGGGGGCCAGTTAGGTTAGTCTTCATCGTCGTTCTCGTCGTACTCCTCATCGTCGTCGTCGTCGCCCATGTAAGACACTGGGGTCTCCACGCGGGAGCCGCTGTAGTGAGAGTCGTTGGAGCTGGAGGCCATGGTGCCGTCGGTGCAGCCGTCACTGCAAAGCAGAGGAAGAGACAAGCCGAAATGAGGGAGGGCGGGGCAAAAGATCTGCTTCCTGTCACGAGTGAACGAGAGCTCAAACCTGCTGGCGGGGTAACGCGCTCCGTTGGCAGAGGAGCCTCCAGTGATGTACACGTTACTGATGGGGCCTTTGGCCATCTCTGGATGAAAGAAAGAAAATGTGGACGTCAAGATTAGAGATCTGAACTTCTTCCAACTGTTAGGCCACTAAAGGGATTATTAGTGCTTCCATAAACGATTTACAATAAATTCTCTTGATGGAAACAATTTCGAAAAACGTTTTTGCACTTAGATGAGGTGGTTTTTAGGGTGTATCCACATTTTTCGTAAAACTGCAATAGAAGCACTTTTTTCAGATTAAATGTGCTTCTTGGTGTGGCTGTCCCGACCGCAGCACAGCGGGCGCTGTTCTGACGGTCCCACAGCGTCACAGCTCTTATACGCTACGTACCATACGGAATCGTACAGCAAGATTTCATCTTGGCTTCATCTGTAGCTGCACTTTTGCGGCTTTCAGCCTGAATAAGATGCAGAAGTCTCCTTTGAGGATGAGCGCGAGTGCCGTGACAAACTTAAATAGATCTTGACGTGTTTTCAAACAGACAGTCCAGCTGCTTACTTGTTAGAATGGTTATTTTCTAATACCGCTGAACAGACTTCTCAAGTGCATCTGCAACTATCAATGAACTAGCGGCGCTGCACACGTGAATCAAATAAAAAACAAAAACTTGTTCTCATCTGTTGCCGTGCCGAGTTAACAAAACTTGTATGAAGTGTGTAGTGAGACGTTTTACAGCTTTAAAACATCTGCAATCCTACTTTGCAGATTTCACTTATCGCTGCTCGTTATAGAACTGTCCCCTGCAATAAGCAAGGAAACACTGGACTCTGACCAGAGCTGCTGTGAAGCTGGAGAGCAAGTTAAGATGGTTCAAGTGTTGAGAACAAATCATTTTTAAGCAGCACATGTGTTGTAGTTATACATGAAGTTACAAACCACATACCACGGAGACTACCGTTATTTCAATGATGTTAAAAAATAGCCTCTTTAGTTGAGGACAGTGACCTCACTACATCGGGTTAACTTTTCCCGATCTCACTATGTTGCAAATTTGTTTTTCAACCCAATTTTATTCTTAGTCTGCGTCCTGATTGGTTGTAGAGCTCTGTCAATCACTCTCCATGCATGTCTCCTGTTCAGAATGCGTTCAGTTTGCCAAACAAGAAAAACACTTCCAACGCAAAAACATTTAGGTTTTCATTTAAACACTAGACTTATTTTCTACAAAAGGTTTGAACTTTAAGAGTTTAAACAAGAAAGAAAAGTGTGAAAATGTTCATGTCTGAGAAAAGTGTAGAAAGTGTGTAATGAGGGATTTTACAAACTTAAAACTTCAGTAATTCTACGTCACACATTTCATCTATTGAAGGTTATTTTTAGAATGCAAGAGTACTCTAAATAAAGAGGTAGATGGAAAGATAGAGAGAAGGCTACTAATCATCATACGGAGAAAGCAGCAGGTTATGAAATCTTATTGACCTTCCAAACTTCTCAGTTCTGCAGCGCAGTGAGACGATTCTCTCACAGCGACTGCTCCTTTTTAGCCTCGTTTCCACTGGGTACGGTCCGGTCTGGTAAGGATTAGTACGGTACGGACCAGTGAATTCTGGCGAACATTTCCACTCGGTTAAGCCTCGCTCCTTCTGAGCGGTATGTTTTCACGAGGCAAGCGTAGTGTAAACTGCTAGCGTGTTGTTATAGTGAGACGACTAGAAAGGAACAACAACAGAGGTCATCCAGCAGCTCGACTTTTTCTTGCTTCGTGTATAACAGGAATTTAATGTTTGAAAGAAGATTCCGGACGGCTAAGAACACCAATGTTAAGAGGAAAACAGAATCAGTAGCTTAGCGCTATACTGGTGCTTTCTAATGTCGTCATTACTTTCTGCCACTCAACGGGTGGGACCAGCAGCTCCACCCCAACTGCCTCGTTCTATTTTTCTATGGATCTACAACAGATAGGGGTCGTCAAGAGGTACGGGTCGGTACTGTTTAATGGGTCCGTTTAACAATGGAAACGCTAGAAATACCGGACCGAACTGTACCAGTCGGCGGACACGAGGCTTTAGAGGTCAACGTCGTGTGCAGCAGGTGCCTTTTTTTTTCTTGAGAACAGTCTTCAAGATGCGTCTCAATCTTGCTTCCACCAGCACCTCCACAGATAGAACCTCATCATCGACGCGCACTCGTCCACCAGTTTTTGTGAGTGGTTATTGTCGCTTGCTGTGATTTTGTTCCCCCAACAAACCACTGCATAAAAAATGCACCAGCAACAACAGACTGGTAAACATTTTTAGCATCAGATTACAGACCCTGAATAATTTGAGCTTAAAAAAAAAATTGGTTTGACTATTGTTTTTTTTAAAGCAGCATTTGAAAGAAAAGTAGAGCAGAGAAAGCACAAAAACAAAACAGATTGATTTGTAAAAAAGACAAAATGAAGAATGGGTCTTTAGATTGCATATCAATATGGGTGGATCTAAACCAGGGGTAGGCAACTCCAGGCCTCGAGGGCTGCAGTGTCTGCATGATTTCCAGATATCCAGGCCCCACCTTTGGCCGACTACCTGGTTCAGGTGTCTCCAACCAATTAGAACGTGCCAGAGCAGGGGATGTTGGAGAACATGCAGGATCTCGGCCCTCGAGGAATGGAGTTCCCTATCCCTGATCTAAACCATTTTTTCTATTAAATGAGTGGATCATGACTTCTATGGAATTTGGGTAAGATGCCAAACCCAAAATATTTACTGTATTTTTGGGTCGTAAATCACATGAATCCTTTGATTTTCTCATTGGATAAACAAATGACAACATGCCTTGCATGTTTTAGTATGACTTTTGTAAGCTACAAATGTTTCTAAACCACGTGATGGATTGTTGGAGCATTATGGGCACAGTAGTCAGGAGCCTGGTGGGGTGATCCATACTACCTTCTACAAAATGAACTGAAAAAGTGCTACAACTCAACAATGTTGAGTTTTTGTCACTAAAGTTGGATTTCTCTGTTGTGTCTCTCTCCCTGCAAAGGCAGATTATCGATTACAGGGGCAGACATGAAGAACATAGTTCACTAGAAAAACTTCCCATCAACAGTTCCGACCGATTGTCAACCTCTTGATCCCTCATGGCATTCTGGGTATTGTAGTCACCTACTTTTTATGACTTTTTCTTAATTATGGTCCATAATATTTAGGCAAATATGTCTTTGCTAACATATAATAGTTTTTGAATTTGTTTTTGTGCACCTGCAAGAGAGAAACTTGAATCCATGAAACATGTGATTCAATATAATTAAAAATGTATTTGGCTTTACCTCAGCTTTTCTTACAACACACTACATCTACCTCATCTAATAAACTATTTTTCAGAGCTTTTTGCTGTTCCAACTTGTCATGTGTTGTGACATCTTTCTGGTTTCCGTAGACTTGCTGCTCCAGAGGGCTCATGACATCAACCAGGAAGTCAGAGAGATGTCCCAAAAAGTCTTGTTAAGTTCAAGCCTGCATTTCCAAACAGGTTGAAGGTACAGGGTGCATAAAGGAACCAAGTCTGCTGACATGTCACTCCTACACCTCTATCTAATAAAAATCTGTTAATGTTGAACATCTCTGCACAGTGAGAGAGTTCTTTTTATTCTGGGTAAGGTTAACTTCTGAGGAACAGGTTAATATTTCCTGCTCCGGTTTTATTTTGTCTGTTGCCTCATTTGTCCATTCTGGAGCCATTTCTATACTTCAACAACTGTGTAACAATTTGAAGTTTCAAAGACACAACCCTAAAAGTTTTGAGGTAAAAGTGACTGCTTGAGTCTAAAAGCTTGTGTCAGAATTAAAACTTATTTGGAGGCATAAACGCTTGAGGAATGCATTGTACAAACAGCGTTCATTTTGGCCTCTGGTGGCAGACGCTGGCACTCACCTATAACGTAAGGCTCAAGAGCTTTGGGCACCAGGCTACGGGCAACCTTCAGGTCCTCTGGGGAACACTTTCCCACTTCTAAACCGCAGGCCATGCCCATACGCTTCAGCACCTCGATGTCATCGTGGATCTCAAACATGCTGTCAAAATTGAACAAATACTCGAACCTGCGGACGAGGAGAGCAAAAACAGAGGGTGAAACATCCAAAGAACACTGAAAAATGCAGAAATATTTCACTCCAGTGTGTTCAAAGTGTTGATATGACATCAATAAAATCTTTCATGAAATAAAGACATCATTTTCTAAAGTTATTTGCCAGGTAAAGCTAATACCAGCAAAGAACTGATCATTTTTTCCCCATCTCAGAGAAGGGAGGGTTGCTTACGTTAAAAATACTAACCATTGATTTCCAACTTTGAGCTCAATTCAACAATGAAGATACTCAAGAGTTGCTCAGCTGGAGACATTTATACATGTGTAATGGTCTGTTTGCGTGACTGTCTTATGTCATCAGTCTCCACAAAGGAAACTTGTTTACACTCTTCATTTAGACTCCCCAGTAGGATCTTGTGTGGTCAGCAAACGCACAAGTGTGTGTATACGTGGACCTCCCAGGTTGTGCTGCTGCTCTTTAAAACTATTGGACTGAAACAACTGCAGGACAGAGCACTAGGGATGGGTACCGTTTGGATTTGATTTGGCGCTAAACCAGTACTTTTGAAAGAATTTGGGGTCCTAAATGGTGTTTGAACCAGAGCTGCAGACATGAAGAAAAACAAAAAGTGCCAACTTGTTTCAAAAACATGGGACTGGCTAAAATTGTAAAACAAAACTAAAAAGAACAAAAGCAATCTGAAACGGCACTGAAATGGAGCTTCAAAGTCTGGCTTTTTGTTTTTAGACCACAGTTCTGTTTATATCTACCACAACTGATTTGGCTCCAACGTTCAGCACCTATTCCTACAGAGCACAAAGAGATGACACACCAGTTATTAAAAATAACTAAAGCTTACTCATTCATTTTGCCAAAAAGTTGTATGGAGATTTTTAAAACAGCAAAGATACATTGCATCTTTTTCAGTGTCCGCTTTGCCAGAAGCTACAATTCACCTAAATGTGTGTATTATTTTGTTACCATGACGGCTATGCTGCTCTACAGCATTGCTCATCAACCCCTGTACCAACACCAGTCTATGGGTCGGTCGGTACCAGGTCACACAGAAACAATACATACTCCAATCTTTTCCGTTTCCCCCGTTATGCAAATCTGAACAATATTTGATTTTGAAAAACTTCTTTATTTCTCTCCGCCACATCTGTCTTTTACTCTCAATGTATGTCAAGACGTTTGTCTCAGTCACTTGAATCACATACATCCTATCTTCTAAGAGCCAATGAGGAGCTGGAAGAAGAGCCAAGGCCTTCAAAGACAAAGAAAGCTGAATTTAACAGGAAAAACCAGGAGTCAAACTTAAAATACCAAATTGTTGTGACAGATTGTCCTAATGCACCAAAACCCGCATGATTCAGCAGCTCTCTAATGCTACAAGGATGCGGCTCAGAAAGTTTCATACACAGTAGATTGATGTTTATTTTGATAGTTGAAAAGAAAAAAAAAAGTACAGTTTTAAAGACAATTGGAATGTTTTATTTTCTTTTTTTCATGCATCAAACCTTAAAACCCAGTCTGTAAAATGTAGCCTAACACTGAAACAGTTCTTGATGCTGTGCTACAGAAACATGACAGGGAACGTCAATTCGTCTTCAATCAGACCCTTAAATGGGCAAAACGGAGAACATGAGACAATTCAGACAAACACAACAACAAAGGGGTCTGTCTGCTCTGTAACCAAAGCTGAGGGTCTGCTGAGGATTTGAGCCAACAAGACAATAAAGGACAGGAGTTGGTTCATTCATAAACCTTCTCTAATCTGTTCTTATTTGAAATACTGTGAAACAGTGTGGACCAACTTATAAATAAACTGAATGAAGCTGATATACTTTTTGCAGAAGTTAGACAAATTAATAAATTAAATGGGTGAACTAAAAAGCTCTCTATATTAAAAGTGTTCTTGAATTTGACCATTTGCCCGTTAGTCATTTATGACCAACAGGCCAGCTGTGGTGCAGAGGTAGAGCGGTCAATCTCCGATTATAAGATCACATGTTCCATTTCCAATCCTGTTGAAGTGTCCTCGGGCAAGACACTGAACCCCAGATTGTTCCTGGTGGTTATAGGTTGTCGTCAGTGTTCAGCAGTGTGTGAATGGGTGATTAGATCTGTGACTGTAAAGCACTTTGGGCCTTTAAGAAAGGTAGTAAATTATATTGCAGAGTAAGCTTTACAGAAAAAAAAGATGTTTTTCATAAAAGCAGTTAAACTATGTAAAATGTCAGGGCTAAATTGATTAATTGAATCATTCTAAGCTTAATAGTCAGTAATCGATCCATAAAAGTAAAGACTGATCCAACATATAATGCTAAAGGCCACTAGCTTGATGCTAACGTATAATAGAATTTCCCATAGGACGGCTAATGCTAAACACACATTGGTAACTAAATGAACATATTTACATACTCACAGGTATAAACTTTCCAAACGCTTAAGGAAATATTTTTAAAGTAACCATTTGTGGTCTAAAATACTGTTTTTTGCTCATACTTTCTTCTTCTTCTGGAATAAGGTGTACTGCTAAAGCGCAGTCGCCACCTAGTGGTTAAACTGAAACGCCCTCCAGGAGACGCAGAACAAATGTTGGAGCTGTAAATTCAAAATTAAATCGAGAGGATTGAAAGAATCGGGAAAAAAAATCGGAATCGAATAGATCCAGGCTCAGGCGAATCAAATCAAATCTGGAAATTGTTGGTGATACCCAGCCCAATAAAAAAGACCAACTATAATGTTGACTTGAAGTTAAAAATGCTTCTTTTTGGGATTTATACGTTTAAAAGAAAAATATTCTCCATTTCTATATGTACTATATATTATGCATGAATTAATGAATTTATTTTATTGGAATAGGGACAGATATTAAAACAGACGTACAGCAAAGCAGTAGCCCCGTGCCCATACCGTAATGCTTATAGTAGAAGCTTATTTGCAGCACCTGTCCCTCATCGATTGTCCCTACAGTCAGGTCAGTGAAAGTATGGCGATACTATGGACTATGAATGAGAAGTGGAATGACTCCTCCCTCCTCACATTCCAAACAGGAAGAAGTTAAAATCCCATAGACTTCCTCAGAAAAATAAACAGCTATTATTCAGTCATCCCATTTGTCAGAATAACCGTTCTTGCTCTACTACCTTCTTCAACATGCTCTTGCTAATCCTAATTTTTCTGTAGTGCAAGTTATTCGAGTTATAAACTATCAATGAAAGAATGTGTTTTTAAGTGGTAAGGGGTTTGGCTTTGCAACAAACTCACTCCTGATTGGTGAGAATGGTTGCCATAGAAACATTAACTCATACCAACTCTGTTCAATCACTGCCTTTGTCTGGCTCCAATACGCTGGCATCCATATCACAAAAAATGGCGACTGAATCGACTTTATATTGTTGGAGCTGCAGCTAAGCCATTTTCTATGGAGGGCGTCTGTCCTCATGAACAAGTCAATGAATGGGATTAATAAACTTCAGAATTTCAGTCCCAGACTCTCTTACCTCAAGTACTTTAAATGTTTGAGGGAAATATATTTTAGGAAATGTTTCCATTGACCATAAACAGACCAAATAACCACATACTTGTCATTGGAGATGCTGCAGTCGATGACCGTCTTCTTGCTGGTGTTGACGATGATGAAAGGAAGGTGGATGATTGAGTTAGGGGGTGGAGGTCTGTTTGCTTGCTGCTCCGACTGTTTGTTCCTCTGAACGAGGTTCTTAAAAGCTATTTGCTGCAGAAAAAAACAAAACAAAAAACAAAACGGAAACATCACCAAAGAGGAAAATTCAATTTTTACTTCAGCCTTAATGTGAAGGGAATAAATAAAGCTTAATTTATACAGAAAATAGTTCAGAGCTGTAGTGTAAGAGGACATATTTGCACAGATTAGACAAACACAAAAAAAACAGGTCATCACTTTCTACCTGCAGAATGAGCTCCTGAAGCTGTGACTGTTTCTGCTTAATCCTCTCCAACCGCCGTTGTCTCTCCACCTGCAGAAGTGACGATGGAGAGTTGCACCAGAGGAAAAAGCCTGAATTGGCACACAGGTTTAGACCAATTCTCACCTCTAAATTTTGACACTCTTGTGCGGAGTTGGTGGGCAAACCAATCCATTTGATTTCCTTTTTCTCTTTTGAGATGATGTTCATGGCCATGAGCACGTTCAGTGCATCATAAACACGCCGCCGAATATTCTTTTGGTCGTATACATGCTAGGAAAAAAAAAAAAAAGAGTTACGATTGTAAAAGTGAAAGTTTTTTTTGTGGGTTTGCTCAGCTTCAGCCTTTACCGAGTCAATGGGTGACATGTGGTTATCTGCGGAGCTGAACTCAGCAACTAGTTCATCTGCCACTTCATTGTAGGTAGTTACTCCCTTCTTCTGCACTTTCTCACACACTTTCATGGAGAAATGCCTCAGGCCTTTTCCGTTCTTTTCTCCTTTCTTACCACGCTTTCTGTGAAGGAAACATCCCGCACATCACTCCATTTGAACTTTCAAAGTCTTGGATGCCTAACTTAAGGCCGTTTGAGGACTTACCCTGATGACCAAGGAGAGGCATCTGCTGTCTGAGTCTGAGTGAGGAACTGGGAGCTGGGTGTGTGCGGACTGTTCACCAAGATTGTGTTTGATACTGACGGTCTCTGAGGCGTTCCAATCACCTATGAAGAGCAAGGATAGATGAATGAACATTTGAGACTCCATGTGATCTCACCAAGACTTCAACCTGATGAAAAAAGGAGTTTTGGTGTTTTTAACATGTACCAATACCTTTTTTCTCATAATGGAAGATATTTATGAAGAAAATTAAGATTAAAACTGCATTTCTGAGTATTTCTGTCTTAAAATTGTTGAAAATCAAATGAGAAAAAAGAAGTTTGAAAAGTTCTCTTTCTTAAACAGGTGAATTTCTGATGCCACTCTGCAGAAACGGTCCTAGAAAATGACTTTTTTTTCTAATTTTGGCTAAAAACGACAATCATTAAAAGGCCTCTGGGAACGCTTTATAATAGATCAAAAGATAATCAAAGTCAGACTTTTACATGAGCTCATCTCTAAATCTAAAAGTGAGAAATCTTGAACTTCATTCTTTAAATTAAATAGTAAAAATACACTTTAATAGTCAGAACTAGATGACCCCAGAAGGACACCTGCTGTTGAGCTTTGTCCTTATTAGAACAGGCTGCATCAAGCTAAATACTCTACATGTTATATTCATAGCAGGACACTTATGCAACAGCTTACATGTGCTGGAGGGAACAGTTACCAACTCATCTGGGATAGAACAGATTAAAACATAGTTTACAGTTAAAATAGTCCATTTATGATGCAGTAAACGTTCCTAAGGGGGTCAGGTAACATTTTTGGCTGAAATTCAACTGTAGTCTGCAAATAATTCATTCATTTATTTCTAGAGCACCTTCCACTACCATCCAAGGAGGCCTCAAGTGCTGCACATAAGGTAAAACGGATGCATAATGCAATGGTAAAGAATAAAAACAAGAATTAAAACATAACAGGTTAGCAAGGTGGACTCTAGGGAAACAGTTTGGATTTAAAGCTCTCCAAGAGGGCGACCTCTGGAACAGCACGATACATTTCAGATTTTTTTTTTATATCTTAAATCTGAGTAAATTTTATTTAAAAGACTGCCAACTCACTTTTTTATTCAACCAAAAAGTTTCAGAAAAGTAAAAAACACTTTCAACTCTAACTTTTAACAATCAAACAAATGAAATATTTTAGTTAAATCACGGCGAGTCTTTGAGGGAGTCAGACGCTCCACACAACAGTTTAAAAACTCAATTTAAAAATGTGATAGGAACATTAGATGGCGTGACAATATTTTTTATTACAGAAAATTGTTGGGAAAATGGCAAACATCCATTTGTGGAAGCTTTTTAAGTTGAAGTTGAGCAGCTGGAAGGGTTTCATTTGCCTCCAGAATGAGCTTCAAACTTAGACTTTTCAACCCCATAATGCCTGAATGTATTTCTAGCAATGAAAAAAGATTCATTTGTGGTTTTGCTTTTAAGTAAATGTGACAGTAGGTAATTTTATAGCCGATTTGGTTAGTCGCATATTTGAGACGACGGACCTTAAGGGGTTAATGTTCGCTAAAACTGTAAGAATAAAGTATAAAGGCTTTTTAAGGTTATATTTCACTGAACAATGTCTGCAAATACTTCAAAATGAACTTTACAGCTCATCTAGCCCTTACTTTTTTCAAAGCAGCAAGCAAATGCATTTGACTTTCTTGTGTAAACATCTACAACATCTTGCCATTTTCCAAAAAGGAGTATGGGACTCAAAGGTGCAGCGTACAGAAACATTTCCCAGAGTAAAAGCTGCTCCAAGAATATTAGATTAAGCCTTGAGATTTGATCGTGTCTTTCGATCGGTTTTCCAGATTTTCTTGAACAAGAGAATCACAGGTTATGAAAGAAAATGCTTCATCTGCGCACCTCTAGAATACAATCCGAGACCTCCAGAGGATAGGTGATCTATTCCTTCACTAAGGTGATATGTAAGCTGATTTCCGTTGTGTATACATTGCTTGTACATAATGAGATGATGGGTGTAATCCTGCTGACTGAAGAGTTGATAAGCTTAGGATCAACTGCCTCCACCTACCCGCTGCCCGGTCACCTCACAATGATAATGGGGGGAGCTTACAACACGAAAAGACAGAGCAGGGGAGAGCAGCAGGAGGAAACGTGCTCGAAAGCATCAGTAACACTAACACACACTTTACGTTTAACCATTTGTTGGAAGAGCGAGAACAAATGGGATCTTACCATGTGTGGCAGGTGTTGCATATGTGCTGCAACATTCACATTTGAAGGCCCAAGTGTTTTGGGTAGTAGCTGTTTGGCCACAGGGGCAGCTGTTGGCTGGACTGTAACCAAGGACAGGACGCCTTAAAGACAAAAGGAGGGCAGTAAGGAGAGGAGCTCCTGCATTAACCTCCATTGCCCCCTGTCGTCCACTCTCAGAGCTCTGTTCACGTTATACATTCTTTGGTTAAAATAAATGTTTAAAGACCCACTCCGAAAAGAATTGTGTTTTTTTTGTGTGCCATTTACCAATGGAGGACATGTTCTAATAAAATTAAGCCAAATGACATTTGGGATAGTTTTAAAATGGCTAACCATTAGATTAAAAGTTAATGAACAAACCTTTTTTTTTTCTTCAAAAAACCTTCATATGTTCCACATTATTAAACGACAGAGCTCCACAACATTTGATCCATTCTAAAGAACTGATAATGTGTTGAATTTGCTGAAATTAAAAGCAAAAACATCTTCATAAGTTATATTTGAACATAGGAGCCCTTATTTTTTAGCAGCCTCACAATTATTACATCTATTAAACTTCTTGGAGAGTTTGTTTGAATTTCTTTGTAGGATGTCAGAGCTGCAGTTTGGATGTGAACTGATATTTTCTTAAGGATGCTCCAAAGGTTCTCAATAGGGTTGAGATCCGGGGAGGATGAGGGCTACACCATCAGTTTCTCACATATGCCCATAGCAGCCAATAATGCAGAGGTATTCCTTGCAAGTGTGAGATTGTGTATTGTCGTGATGAAGATGATTTTGTTATGCAGAGAATGTTTTTTTTCTTTTTATGGTCAGTGAGAAACTCCTCATCGGATCATTTTCTTCCCTTTAGAGACCTTTAAGGGGCTGACCAGCTCTATTCCGGCTCAAACCATGACTCCAACACCTCCTTGCTGACGTCACAGCCTTGTTGGGACATGGTGGCCTTCCACCAACCACCCACTACTCCATCCACCTGGACCATCCAGGGCCGCACGGCACTCATCAGTGAACAGGACTGTTTGTAAATGAGTCTTCATGTGTGTCGACTGCAGCTGTTTCTGCTTAAAGTAGGGATGTAACAATTCACGGTTTTAAAGTCACGATTTTCTTTCTCAACACAGTAAATTAAAAGTATTTTAAGGCCAAGTATGTTTTCCTTTTGCCCCTTACATCCAACTGTCTGTTATATCACCAACAAAAATAAACAATTATACATAATATTGAAATGATCACAAATCCTTTCATACTCTGTTCATGTTGTGCTCCACATGTGATGGATCGCTACGCGCCCTCTTAGCACAACCCTCCCAGCCTCTGTTCTCACACCTGCCCTCGCTCACGTTCAGCACAAATGACCGTTCACGTTCAGCTTACAGACGGGGCTAAAGAGAGTTCACAAAAAAACAGGATGGCTGCCGGGCCAGGAAGGAGTCAGAAGGGAAACGGGGATGAAGCTGCGTCGTCACCCATAGATTGGTCAAAGTTTCAGTGCAGTTGCGGTAAAAATTTAACATTGTAAGGTGAGGAGCGAATCTCGGCTTTGCTTGAATTTACGTTAATAGATGTGATCGTAACATCAGGAAATACTAGAGGGACTGACTTATGTGGAACTTT
>NC_050532.1:2646905-2660649 GCF_002922805.2 Oryzias melastigma | reverse complement strand
TATAAGGCGAAATACAGTTAACACCGAAAATGACCAACAACCCCATTACTAACCCTTTAAGAAACGTGATCTGCTCTGTATTTGTTCATTTAGACACAGACAAAACAATTTTTTAATTTTCTGCACCAATTAATATGTTGACGAGTTTGAATTGTTTTTTTTTACTGATTCACAAAGCATTGTTACATCCTTACTTGAAAATGTTGTTTGGGGGGCCCAATAAAATGTTTATGTAGAAACACAAGACTCTGGACTTCAACTGGTTGAACTTCCAGCATGAAATCAGTGAACGCCCGTTTAGCATAGCGACACATGAACATAAGGGGTCTGAAAGTAGAAGCCCCAAATTCAGGTTGACGTGCATTTACATAGACTTTATATTGAAAGTCGCCACTTGTACTCGAGTTGACGTGACCAGTGTGTATGTACTTTCACTGTTTTGTGTGCTTTTTTTTAACCACTGCAACTCTGCATGATTTTTTTTTTTTTTTTTATTAGTCCACTGATTGGCTGTTGATCTTGTCAATCAATCTTTTCCATGCAGCTGACCTGAATAATAAATCTTCAACAAACATAACCTTAGAGTTTTCCTCGTCTGAGATGGCACAAGGCTCAAAACTATACAGCTGGATAGCTACAATATTGCTCGTTGCACTGGTAATGTTAGGCTGGGGTTGTGAGGGGCTGTAAGCTAGTGGAAGCACATGTAAACAGATGGGTAATGGGAAGTGGGGGCAGGCTTACTTCACACCAACCACAATGCAGAGGTGACTGTCATAAACTACTGCCGCTCTGCATAAACTATGTCCTAGAAAATGACACCAGTGTTTGATTTTAGCAAAAAAAAAAACAGCTCAATGCTAATTTAAAAAATTAAAATAGATCAAAAGATGATTGGATTCTTTTGAAAATGCTATGAATCGGAGTGGGAATTTAACTACACATTAACACGCTTATACATATAACTAATATTAAAGCAAACCTTTGCTGGGGCTCAAATTCTGATCAATGAAAACCTTCAACTCTCCATTCGTTTCAATCAGACCAGCCTGAAAAGAACAAATCAAGGTTAAAAACATCCAAGAACTTTACATTGACTTCAACAAATTTTAGGAAATAGTTGCTATTTTTCTGCAAACAGCAACTAAATGTCATTTAAACTGCAGTCATGTCCATTCACGCTTTTAGGAACTCACATCTTTAGCCATGATCCAAAAGGACCGGTACAGGTATTGTTTCAAGTTGAGAAGACCTTCCTCTGCCAGGCACTATTTAAACTCCTGTAGACAAAACCAGAACAAAATTAAGTCAAACATAATTTTGATTTAATAAAGTAAATATTTGAGCCCATTTAGTTCGGTTATAATTAACAATATTTAAAGTATTAAACAGGGCCCATTTGAGTTGCTACATCAGAGCACACTGTGTGGAAAGCTAACCACATCACTAATGTTAGCTACTCTTCTCCTCCACTGCAACAAAGCTAAAAGAAACGTGAAGCACTTGGTACGAATGGAAACTTTGAGAAACTTTCAAGCTCGTTTGGGTTCGGGGCAGTGCGCGCAGAAAACCGTATAAAGTCATCACTGGATGCTCCCAACTTTTACAACGCGAAGTGTGCCCGAGGCCTACTTCAGGTACCAAGCACGTCCGGAGGAGAGGCATCGTCCAACTTCTGCTACAGGTCACGCAAACACCCGAACTTTCCCCCAACCGGACCGGAACTACTCACCGGGCTTCACTAGCACCACGACGTGAATTCAGAGGAGACAACTGAGCGGGGAAACCGCCAGCCTCGCGACTAATGAGGCCAGCAATTAACTCTTGCTGACTGCAGCTAGCGCACCAGTGCTAACAGCTAGCGAAGGGTCCAGCTAGCCTGCTAGTTAGCCCCTGCACGTTTCTACACGATTCACGTTTAATTCACGGATTAATACCCCCGTGGTGCAAATTATTTCAACACCCAGGAAGGATTGAACCCAGATAAACTGAATGCGCGTTTCACACGGTGGGTTCGTGAAAATAGCAGATGTGTGCACTTACGAGCACTCTCTTTTCTCTTCGAGGATTGTTGTTGTTGGCATTTGAGAATGGAGGAAGAGGAGGTCTAAATCCCCATTAAACAGGAAACAAAATAAGCCATGTCGAGTTACTTTTTAATTATATTTGACTTTATTTTACGTTATAAATGTGATTTTTAATGCGAGTTTACATATCTTAAGTCGTCTTTGAATTAATTTCCTCGTTTTTTTGGCGCAATGTGATTTATGAGGTTTGTCAGTTGTTTGACTGTAGCAGCTGTACGCTTTTATCAGACGATCATTCATTCAACGTAGATTTAAAACTATTGAAACAGACGGAAAATGCCTCATAAGAATGAGTCACAACACCATATAAATAATAGAGGTTTAAGTTATGAATGCACTCTAAAGCTTATAAGATATGTTTGTGTGGTGGCGTGTAATATCCAATATGTAAACCGTGTTGATACAAAAGTCGTTTGAAATTATTAGTAAAAACTTTTTTTTTTTTGGTGAAACTTCTTAAGCGGATACAAACAATCCTAACTAATCGATAACAAGGAGCTTTATCGTCCGGAAGTGAGTAAAGAATAAAAACAAAATGTTGCATTGTGATTCATGTTTTAAATTGAGGCAAATTTAATATTTGGGTGATTTAATTTATTTTATACGAAGATTAAACGCACCAAAATGAACCGCAAGGACTACAATGAGAAAGTCAATGCACAGAAATGAACTGACCTGTTTGATACAAACGACAAAAGTATCCTAAACATCAATGAAACATCTTAAGTGTGTTTTTCACTCAGTATTTTGATAATTATTAGCTGGCCGTTTTGTTCATTTTGCGGCTACTATTGATAAATGGTGATTTCCGACGCTTTTGTTAGCTAGAAGGCTAGCGGACGTGCTAACCCCCAGCTGTCATCTACACTTTCAGTATGAGCTGCACGGTCGTCGTGGTTAGCTCATACTTAGCTGTGTGTTTTCGTGTCGTTTATTACGTTAAACTTTTTTCAAAACATGTGCACAAAACGGAGAGTTTTTATTTGAGGCGCCGCGCCACAAGTCAGTAAAGGCAGCTTACCGGTGCACCTTCAAGTTAGCAGTTCGTTACCTGGCCTTTTCACTCCCTTTCTGCTAGCCGTTCAGTGGAGCAGCGCCTCTAACAATCTGATCTTGGCGGTGTCTCGCTTTGGCGGCGTCTGATTGGACAGCAGGAACGGGACGAAACCAAGTGAAGAAGTGGTTCATGCCCACCAGCTAAATCTCTTGGGGTTGGTGAGCACCGCACAGCGTCATAAAACAGGTAGCGCCACCTACTGGACTGGAGTATCAAGAAACGACAAACATGACTAAATTTTCAACAAAAAAGGGTTAATTTATGGCTCCTCAACCGTACAATTTTTGTCATTTGAATCAAATGACATATTGATAAAACTTTAGAACATGTATTTTTCTCATGTACAAATTCCAAGGATTCCTGTATAAACTTTAGAAATTTAATTAATTTTAAACTTTTGTGCTTAAGACATATTCACATTTATGGTTATTTTAGGTTATTAATCCTCAAACAGTATTAATATTATTTCGTTAAAGTAAAATGAGAATCATTAACCCTGCTTTCCATGTTTTATAAACAAATAAATATTATTTAAAATATAATAAAAAAAAGAAAACACGTAAAAACTCCCAAAATAATCTTTCAACAAATCTGCTTGATTTCTGTTTGAGTTTCCTCGGATCATATCTTTTTGCTTATTTTGATTTTAATTCTAATTTTGCTTCAAATCATTTTTGGTCGCCAGTAAATTTCTGTATTATTTCTTTTGTACAGCCCCAATAAAGTTATGCTTCTATCCCTGAAGACATTATACGTTACAGTGTGTTTTTGTGATTTGCTCAATTAAAAAAAATGAATGGCACCTCACAGAGTAATAAAAACTTTTGAAACTGCCCCCAAAGCACTAATTAAGAAAATCATACTTTAAACTTGTGAATATTGTGCATGAAAGAATGTTAGAAAGGTATTTTTTTGTGACTATAAAAGTAGTTATCTCTTGAGAGGGCAGTCATTTTTTCTTGAAAAGAAGATAAAAACTTTGTAGTTTGAGATGTATTTTTATGTTTGAATCATGCAGTGGAAGAACAAATATAACATGGAGATGTCCTTCTGTTTTTGGAACAAAATAGTTGATAATTGTTTCTTCATTTATGAAGTGTTTTATGGTGTGTGAGCTTCAAGATGAAGTAATTTTTTTATTATTATTATTATTATTTTGTCCCATTCTAAGAAAGTTTCCATCTGGTGAAGAGTTTGTGATTGCTGGGCTTACAGAGAAAGTAGTTCTTTATTTTAACTCAGTTAAGGTTGAAAATTTATTTAAAAAAGAGTTTATTTCTTTTTGACATTTTAATCTTGAGCCTGAGTTATAATTTCAATTTATATATAGGGACAGCCAAAAAATTAAGTTAAATCGATAAAAGATATTACATAGTCATGCTTTTTGATGCTTTTATTGTGTAGTTTCAAACATCAAACGTGTTTTTTCAAAGCACGTTTGACAATTTTCTATAGTCTTCTTAATGTTTCAGTTTTTAATGAAAAGGTAACAAAAGTTTTATTATTGTGGTTGTTTTAAATAATTAAAAAAGGTTCTTACACCTCTCCTGAAACATAAAGGAGGTTGTAATAAAGACTTGCAGCATTCAGGTTGTTTCTCAATAAGGTTTAGGAATTTGGTATTTTATTACAATGAAAACCAAAATTCTATTTTTTTTTTTTATTTCTTTATTTTTATTCAAAGCTTAAGCCCCACTCTCTTCTAATCTGTATGTGTTTTGCATTTATGCAGGTTAATCATGTTTTTTAAATCAGTCATTTTTTGCATTTACAGCAACATTTGCAAGAAGAAAAAAATGTAAGAATAGAGGAAAATACCAAATATCACCCGAAGGACTCATCAAATGCAATCACATCCATTTTTTTCTACATATCTTTATATTAATTTAAGCTCAGAACCTTAGAAATGCTTGTTACAGCTTATTTGTGCTACACTGTTCCAGTTCATTACAGTGGGGCCTCATGCTGCATCAAACTAGCTGCAGCAGTGAGGAGTACAGAAAGCTGCACATTCACAGATAGGTTATCAAGGGCTCAATGTGTGCTGAGTTATTAAAACTTGATGATGGGCGGACTCATTTTTTTATAAGATAAAACTGAGCTCAGTTCTTCGTCTGCTAAACGCAGATATTTCTAAAGCTCTATGGGAACAACAAGTAGTCGTATGTCCTATAATCTAAATTAGGTTCTAAAATGTATGAGTGTTGTATTGGGGTTAAATGAATGATGTTTTGTTGAATATTTATATAAATTAAATGTTGTGATCTGATATTTGAAGTAATAACTATATCACACTTTAAAAGTGACATTTTGTGCTGATTATTTGCTTGTTGAGTTTTTAGAGTTTCTAAAGTTAGAACTGGTTGGTCATTTTCCTGTGGCTCCAGCTCCCACTTTGAGTTTGGTGACAGACAACCTTCTTATCTTTATCATTAGGATAGAACTGTTGTGTTTGATAAAGATGGTGAAGCTCTCTGAAGTCACACAGGCTCATTCTAAAATGCACGACAATTACATAAGTACTTTTTATACATTTCCTTTTAAATAACAAACATTTCTAGTTATGCATCTCGGTTTCTATATTCCTTTCAGACTAACTCTAAAACTCTGCTCAAACGTCACCAAAGTGCACTGAAGTCCCATTTTTTGTGTTGCTGACTAATCCTTGATATTCAAAAGGGAGAATAACAAACGTGGCTCACTGACAGAGAGCAGGAACTAGATTTGGGACAAAAATGGACAAATGGCTTCCAGTCTTTCTGGATTAAAGATAACTTTATTAATAATGTTCATAAATCTATTTTATATGAATGATAGAGGGATGAAGGGACAGATGGATGGATGGATGGATGGATGGATGGATGGATGATGAGAGGATGATGGATGGATGATAGAGGGATGGATGAATGGATGGGTGGATGGATGGATGGATGGATGGATGGATGGATGGATGGATGAATGGATGGATGGATGGATGGATGGATGATGAGAAGATGGATGGATGGATGGATGATAGAGGGATGGAAGGAAAGATGGATGGATGGATGGGTGGATGGATGGTAGAGGGATGGAGGGACAGATGGATGGATGTAATGAATGGATGGACGGATGGATTGTTAGCTGGATGGATGGATGATGGGAGAATGGATGGATGGATGATGGATGGAGGGATGGATGGATGGATGGATGATGGAGGGATGGATGATGGGAGGATGGATGGATGGATGGATGGATAATGGGAGGATGGATGGATGGACGTTCATATGATGAATAGATGTAATAGATGTATGTATGATGTACATGAACTATGGATGTATGTCAGCATGAACGGATGGATGGATGATGGGAGGTTGGATGATGGATGGATGGAGGGATGGATGATGGGAGGATGGATGTATGGATGTATGGATGATGGATGGATGGACGTTCATATGGTGAATAGATGTATGTATGATGTGCATGAACATACCTCTGGATGTATGTCAGCATGAACGATGGATGGTTAAACAGACAGATCTGTGTTAGTTTATTTCTGTATCTATTTTTTCCCTTCATTTTGGTATAACTGCTGTTCGGGTTGGAGGTAAATTCGGTTCTGGACAGGCTGGATGGTGAGCATCGCTCCAGTGCAGGAGCTGCTCCTCTTCTTCTGAATCCTCCGATCGCTGCTCAGCAACTTCTCCTGCGCATGCGCACTCGGAGCAACAGTCGGGCTACCAACCTGGTCAAACAGCGGGTGTAAAAATGGTAGGTAACCAAAATAAACACAAACCCATGCAGTGGCTTGCATGCCAATTCCGTTTCCTATCAATATTCCTATAAGACTACACTACATGACGGGCTGCGTTTAGATTAGCCTACACTCCTCAGTTTCTGATAATCGCTGCTGTTACCGAAGGTCAGTTGATATTTTGAGAGCAGCTAGCATTAGCCACACGTCCCTTTTTTTGGCAGTCTGCTAACCCGGGCTGTGACTGGGTCAGCCGCTGGACCTTCATGACAGACACGCATCCACCCGTTACACAGCCTTCAGCACGCTGACATTGTAGTCTGTTCAAGATTTCATTAATGTCATTACCTCCGAGCTAACCCGGCTAACATTAGCCAGTGGAACTCACTAGCTGTGGGTATGTTGATGCTAACCCAACGTTACCTTCAGGTTGCACAATAATCCTCGCTGCATGGATAGCATCACTCATTCGGGCTTTATTTGACCTTTTTAGTGCATTTATTACAATTAAAAGTCGTCATTTGCTGGAGTTCTTGGTGAATCAGACTCTCCAGGTATGTTGAGATGCTGCAGCTGGTTGGAGGACATCACTGCTGACAGCTGAATGGAGGGTTTTCAAATGCAAAACTTTTGATTTGTTGTATTTATGTGCCCAAAATTTAATATCTACATATTTAAACTGCAGAAACTCTAATATAAACAAGACATTAAACTCATTAAACACACTTTTGGAACTAAATTAGTTCAGATTTTGATTTGTTTTCTGCACTTTTCCTATACTGTACATTTCTTTTTATATAATACTGCTATTTTTGGCCTGGTGATTGTGTTACGCTCCAGACTTGTTGCACCTCCAGGTCCTTGTGATGGCATCCCATTTCCATACTCATGTTACATCCATGACTGTAGTTATCTTCAGTACACCATGTGCTTTGAATATCCCTGACGTGTCTGCGTCGGGCTCAGCGCACGATGCCCTAACTTTTCTGAACTATAACAGTTCAGAGGATGTTTGATCTCACTGTCGCCTGAATGCCTGTAGATGTTTATGTTTCAGTGTGTGTTTTCGTCTGCGTGTCGGTGTGTTTCTGTGTGCTGTGGTCCGTGTTCCCCGCCGTGATAGCGCCCGTGCCTGACAGCCCCTGTCCTGTGATTGTACAGCATAAGCTGAAGTCTTCGCAGAGGGACAAAGTACGGCAGTTCATGTCCTTCACACAAGCTGGGGAGAAGACAGCTGTGTACTGCCTCACGCAGAATGACTGGAAACTAGAAGTCGCAACAGATAACTACTTTCAGAATCCAGAGCTTTACTGTAAGGAATCCATGAAAACTTCGGTGGACCGGAAAAAGCTGGAGCAGCTCTACAATCGCTATAAAGGCAAGCAGAGTTTCTGCCTCTGAGTCTTTACATTCTAGATCTCTACAGGATTTAAGTTGGGTCATATATAAAAGCCTCCTTTATGCCTGGTAACAAGTTTTACAGTTGAACTGATGTGATAAAAAGATTTTATTCCAACCAAAAGTTGTTACTTTATTTAAAAATTAAATATCAACCATGGAAGAGACAGATAGTACAACGAAACAATGACAAAAAAGAATAATTGTATATGAAAATCATTCAATTGTTTTAAGACAAACTCTAATGAGAATAATGTTTTTAAACATGTTTATGTGGCATTTTTCTGGACATATATTAGGAAAATTAGACTTAAAATTGCATTTTTTCATATTTCTTTATTGAAATTGTTGTGAATCAGTAGCAGACGAAAAAAGCTGTTTAAAAAATTGTGTTTGTGACGTAGAAAATACGTAGGACTGGCTTCACTTGCAGACTAATAGATCCATGAACGTCTTTGTTTTCCTCGTCTGAGATGGAATCTGGATCAAAACTTAAGGCTGGAAAACTATAATTTAATTTAATTCGCTTTTTTATTGCATCAGAAATGTTAAGTTGGGGTATTGAGGGGAGCGGGAGAGACTGTAAACATATTGGTGCTGGGAAGGGGGCGGGGCTACTCCACGACTAAACAGTCCTCACAACTCAGAGGTGAATTTCTGATGAACTCCTGCCGCTCTGCAGAGACTATGTCCTAAAAAAACGACACAAGATGTTTGATTTTTGCTTAAAACAGCACAATCATTATTAAAAGAACACTGAGAACACTTTTAAAATAGATCAAAGACGATTGGAACTTTAACTTTAAGTTAAAGTTTGTTCAGTTCTCGAGGTTTCAGGAGTTATGAGTCAGAAGTGTTTGGTCCTATGAAGTTTTGACAAAATCAAAGCTTTATCTTAAGACAGGTTTCTAAATTGTCCAATGAATCCAGATTATTGTTTTTTCAGAGTGAATGGGGTATTGGGGCAAGAAAAGATTGTTAACAGAGTTAACGGCGGTAGTGTTATGGTCTGGGATGGTTGTTCAATCACTCAGGGATCAACAACAGAATGTGGCTAAAATAAAATCCAGTTAATCAGCAGTGATTAAAGTGAGCTGGGAGGTTGATTTTGGGGATGTTTTAGTGAAAACTTAACACAGAAGTTCCTTAAACAGGATTCCCACTGGGTCCTAAAACACTCAATTTATATATGAATTTGGAAATAACACTAAAAAAATCTTGAATTTTGAAATATGACCTTAACTCTAGAACACTTTCACTATAAAAAGTTACAACCAACACTTTTGCTGGGTAACTTTTATCTGATATAATATACCCAATAAAAAGTATTTGTCATAAAAAAATAGATCAAAATATGACAACAAATGATAAATTACAGTAGTTGTATTTTTATTTTCAACTGTGGTGTTTGTAACAAAATGGAAAATACAAACATTGGAAGATCCTAAAAACATGCTTGAAAATGACTGAAAAATTAATAATTTGAGAACAAAAAATTCCTAAAAATAATAATAATAATAATAATAATAATGATACTGGAGACTTGATCCAGCAATAAAACTCTAGGGTTAAAAAATGGTGCTGCTTTAAACTTCTCAGTTTCATATTTCTTGTCAAAATTGTAATTTTTTTTATCCATGATTATTTTTAATGAAATAATAGAAATAAACAGCAGCAGAACCAGTCATTATGCACCAGTGTGCTGACTGTCGAGTGCTGGAAAAAAGAATAGAAAGAAGAAGTGCAAAAGCATCACGACACAGACCACAAACAAGACAAGAAGCTCCAGTTTTGATCATAAATTGGAAATATGCTAAAATAAGTTATTATATATTTTTTATATGCAATGCATGGCCTTGATTGAATCAGTCTTAAAAAGTCTTCATTTTAACTTGAAGAAACTTGTAGGAACTCTCTTGAAGATTAATTTGATCATCCCAGTGGTATTTTAATTATGATTATGCCATTTTTAGCCAAAATAAAAGACTCCTAGGTCAAAATTTCTGCAGAAATGAGAAATTCACCTCTGAGTTGTGGACTGTATCTGAGAGTTCTCTGTTTACATGCTCTCCCTCTAGCTTACAGCCTCTCAAACCCCCAACCTAACTTTACTGGTGCAACAGAAATGGCGACCAATATCTGAGCTTTCGAGCCGTACAGTTTTAAATCAGATTCCAGCTCAGACGAGGAAAACAAAGACGTACATGAATCTATCTGTTGGTAAGTGGATGTACCAGAATGGAGAGGAGCAAGGAGCTCCAGAATCTATTAGGTCACAAATACATTTTTTTTTGTCTTCACTTGATTTACAACAATTTGAATAAAGACAAACTCAGAAATGTAATTTTAAGCTTAACAAGAACATGTTAAAACACCATTTTCATCTGAGTGAGTCTTTAAGGACGTAAACGCAGTGACATTTTATAAGTTTATTGGGATTTTCTCCTAATTACCGCCTTGTTCCAGAAGGATCTGTTTGGTTTATTATAGATAAGGAGTCTGCAACCTGCGGCTCCAGATCCACATGTGGTCTTTTATCTCCATGGTGGATCCTTGGACAAACATAAAATAAGTTAGAGACTGCTGATCCAGCCATGTCGACTGTTGGAGTCAGAAGAAAAAAGAAGGAAAAATGAAAACAAATAAATAAAGCCTGCAAACTAAGACTACCAACCTCAAACTAAAATAACAAAACCAGCAGTGTAAGACTGCTGAGGACAAAGAGGAAAAAAAGAACAAAAAAATGAATAAAAGAAGAAGAAAATAGGAAGTTTTTAAAGTAAGGATTACTTAATTAGCATTTATTTAATTTAGATTAGTTAAATGTATAAATTGATGTCTGAAGTTCACATAGATGATAAACTATGTATTTTTTTACATCCTGTTGACCTGAAGACGTCTTGTTTGATCAACGCTACCTCCAGAATGAACAGATTTTATATTCAAAAGAAAAAGTTTGATCTTTTCTGAGTTAAAAGCAGACATTATCTTAATAATATTGGTTACTAGCTGCCCAGAGCTGCACTGAGATGATCCGGTTTGGTACAAAGGATCTTTTATTTTGAAAATACATTTTTTTGAGCTTTTGTCAATTGTAAAAAAAAAATAATAATAATAAAAAAAATCACATTTTGAGAGATGCTAGGTTGGTTTTATATTTTTGCTTTTGTTCGTGCCAAAAAAAAAAGACATTCATGTTATATATAAAAAAAGAAGGTCATGAATGCAAATCCCTGAAATAGACTAAAGTGAATCCATCGTATTTCCTTCAATAGATCCTCAGGATGAAAATAAGATCGGCATCGATGGGATCCAGCAGTTCTGTGACGACCTCTCGCTGGATCCCGCCAGCATCACCGTTCTGGTCGTTGCGTGGAAATTCCGTGCTGCCACTCAATGCGAGTTTACCAAGAAGGAGTTCCTGGATGGAATGACAGAGCTGGGGTGAGTGCTAACGTCGGCAGCGCGTGACATGCCCGAAGTGTCTTCACATGCTGGTCCTCTCTCGTGTAGCTCCAGGAAGAGCAGGCGGCCTAAATATAGAGCCACCCACACTGTGTGAACTTCACTTTTAGCTAGTTTGTTATTAGCGACATGACTCAAGTGACCATCATGTTTTTTTGAACGTAAACATGTTTGTTTGACTTTCAGGTGTGACAGTCCAGAAAAATTGAAGGCCCTTTTGCCAAGGTTAGAGCAGGAACTAAAAGACAGCGGGAAATTCAAGGACTTTTACCAATTCACGTTTAATTTTGCCAAAAATCCCGGACAAAAGGGTCTAGGTATGTGGAGTCGCATCGTAAAATAAAAATGGCTGACGGACTTCACGGAGCCCACTCATTGTTTTCAGTGATTTCCCCACAGATTTAGAAATGGCCGTGGCCTACTGGAACCTGGTTCTGTCAGGACGGTTTAAGTTCCTCGATCTTTGGAATAGATTCCTTTTGGTGAGTCACATCAACATACTGAAGTGTTAAAGACTTTTAGAAACATTTACACTCAAATCTAACTAGTGGGGAGGTGGCAGTCTGACTGTTTATGGGTGGGACACGTGTCTTTTATGCACATAACCAGTTCAAAAATGATTACAGGTAACCAGTGGAGGATAGAAGAGCTTCTTAAAGATGACGTAACAGGTCTTGCTTGTTTGTTGGAGCTAAAAACATATTTTCTGCTCCATTATACGAATCAGTTCTTTAAAAACCAAACAATGTGATTTCCCAGATTCCTCTTCTAGTGCATCTATAACTGCGTTTCCGTTAAAAAACTTTATCGAAATTTTAGAAAAATTTTTTTTTTTTTTTTGCAATTACAGTTTTCATCAAATCATAATTATGTGAATAAGCACAAACCAATTCACTCCATAACACATTCAAATATGGTACTGGTGTGAATTTCTGTCAGGTTTGACTTTTTTATGTCAGTATTTCTTTTGTATTGCCCAAGAAACAGGTGAAAACCAAAACATTTGCAGTTATAACAATGTCCTGAGTGAAGAGTCACACTTCCTGACAGAATTGATGCTGTTCATGTCGCATGACTATCATGAATTCGGCAAATAAGACTTAGAGATTTTAGACTATTAGTTTCTTATGGATCCAGAATCTGACATTTTTTCATAATTTCAGCGCTTGTTTATTTGTAAAGCGATGCTTGTTTATGCCTGCAGCCAGCAGGGAGGTGATGTTGCAACTGACGACATGAGAAACATCAGAGGAGAAACAAGTTTCTCAAATTTTCCACAGGCTGCCCCTGGACAAACTGCAGAAAAAGGATTTTAACTCTTAGAAAAAAATCTGATTCAACAATGAATAAATGAATAAGCTAAAAAATATAATATATATATATATAATATAAATGTAAATAAGAAATTGTTCTTAATGTTTTGCCTGATGAAATAAAGGTTATATATATAAAAAAGAAAAACAAAATATTTCTGAGCAATCGCCCTTAACCCCTGAACTGCAGATTGGTACCAGTCTGTGGGACAGTTGGTATCATTTTTTTAATGTTTTATTTATGATATGATGCTGAAGGAAGTTTTATTTTGAAAATCCATCACATCCAACCCTTTCTTGACACACGTCAAGTAGTTTAAAGCAGCTGCAGATATTTTTTACAGTAGATGAAGATGCACTTTACCTTCAAATGTTCAGGGAAACTGGAAAAAAAAAAAAAATGGACGCCACTTGAGTCTCATACAGACCAATAGGTAAAAATATTGACTGACATTAGAAGGTTGGGTACCACTACAGAGAACACAATGATGGACTCATCAATCAATGAAGCTCCGTGTTAGTTTTAGTCCTGGTTGTTGTTCAGACTGATTTCTGCTGTTTCAGGAACACCATAAACGATCCATCCCTAAGGACACATGGAACTTATTGTTGGACTTTGGTAACATGATTGCAGACGACATGTCAAACTATGACGAGGAAGGTGAGCACAACAACATCCTCCAGAGGAACCCGT